>NC_056733.1:918718003-918938003 GCF_019279795.1 Protopterus annectens
ATTGTACACGTTGGTGTGAACGACCCGAGACGTACCTACATGGACTACATGAAAACATGAAAAGAAGCATGGAAGAGCTCTCTGATCTTGTAGCCCAGGCAGGTATGACCCTAGCCCTGAGTAGCATTCTGCCATCACCCAGAATGATACCGCAGTACAAGGACAAAATGATTGACTTCAACAATTGGCTAAGCTTCTGGTGCCATTCTAAAGGGATCCAGTATCTGTCTGCCTGGGATGACATGGTCGACAGACCACGATGCTTTGCCAGAGATGGCCTGCACCTGTCACCCCTGGGATTCCGGATACTGGCTAAGGTTCTTGCCGCCTCTGTAGTGCCTTTTTTAGGCAAGATTCAAATGACAAATTCACCACCGTAACAGGAACAGGCAAGCAAAAACTGAGGGTGATGCTACTCAATGCTAGAAGTCTAAATCTCAAAATGCACTCACTCGAGGCACTCCTTAAAATGGAGAACATCTATATCTGTGCAGTGACTGAGACCTGGTTCAAGGCTCCAGAGAGCACCCCTGCACTACCAGGCTATAACTCATACCACACTTTTCGGCCATGTAACACCAAATGCGGAGGTGTCCATATTCATTAAGGATATCCACACCTCCAGGCTAGTTGCTCAGCATAATGCAGCCCAGGTTATCCAAGTGCAACTAACTCTGGGCAAAACTGCAATCCAAATTGTAGCTTGCTACAGATCACCCACCATGCCCCAGGATTCCCACTCCTCTTTTCTTGATGTACTGCAAAATATTAGGTTTCAACCAAACACCCTAATAATGGGCGAATGTTAAGTTGTCAAACTCGCCTTCATTCTTGCTGGATGGGTTCGGAGCCGATCCTCTGCTCCAACTCTGCACTTGCTAAGCTCGAGAGCTAGTTTTACCAGCTCGAGGCAACCCTATATCCCATGATGCAAGGCGTGACTACCCCAGATCTCGTTTGCCGCTTCGCGAAGAGGTCTCCTTTTACCAGCTCAGGTAAAGTCTTAGTAGTGTTATACTAAAGTCAGTCAGAAAAATTTTCTTTTTTCCTATTTTTTTCCCTTAATAGTTAAAGTTAACTAATACCTACCTATCTTACCCTATATTCCCTTTCTCCTTGTATAGGGATAGTTTTTTTTCCACCCTCAGGCCTTAAGCTTCCCTTCCGTTATTTTTCTGTCAGGAAGTGTGGGTGTGTTGTTAAATTTTTTCCCTTTTATTAACTGTCTGACTGTGTGTGTGTGTGTGTGTGTGTGTGTGTGTGTGTGTGTGTGTGTGTGTGTGTGTGTGTGTTTTTTGGGTGGGCATACCATGTCCAAAGAAATAAATGTCTCAGGCTTCAAGAAGTGTGACTCGTGCTGTCAAAATGTCTCTGACAGACTGTCACACTTCTTGTGTGTACTGCCTGGGGCCTCTACACCTGCAGGACTCCTGTGCTATTTGTCACTCCTTCAGCCAGAGAGTCCTGCAGGAACGTAGGAACAAATTAATCCTACGTGGCTTGTTGAAGCCAGAGGGCTCCCTGACCAAGACTGGGTCGGGAAAGCCCTCTAAGCCACCTAAAGCCCAGGCTGTGGTTCCAAAGCCTTCGGCTGTGGCTCCGACTCCTTCAGAGTCGAGATCGGCTCTGGCTGGAGCCGATCTTTCTATCTCTGAGGTGGTGCTATTGGTGCCGGCTGGCTCCGATACACTTGCACCGATGTCGGCTCCGGCCGGAGCCGACATATCTTTGACCAGGACTGGTGCCGATAAGCTGTCGGCTCCAACTGCAACCGAAGGGTCTTCGGCTCCGATGGCTCCTTCCAAGAAGAGATCTCTGTCTCCTTCCCTGGAGTCGATTCACTCTGCTCCAGGATCTCCTCTGCTTTCGGAGCGGAGCCATCGGAGCCGATCTTCAAGGTCTTCAAGGCTGTCAGACCATGACTTGGAGAGGGTGGTAAGTAGACTGCTGAAATCACAGGCACTGGCCCAGATGCTCCATAGCCCGTCTCAGCAGACCGCTATCCCCCATCCCTCTGAAATTCCTCCTCCGACTCTCCTTCAGAGATCGGAGCCGGAGCTTCTCGGAACATTGACCATTGGTGCGCCGGAGCAGATACCTACCCTGTCTGCTCCATCGTCTTCGACTCCGATCTCTTCCATGAGACCTTCCTTGGAGGGATCCGGTCGTCAGGTCTCCCTTGTCGGCTCCGAGGGGGCGAGTGGCATCGGACCCTTGTCCGACCCTGCTCTCCCTCTTGGAGCTTCGGCATTGGTGAGCTCGGCACCGACATCGGCCTTGGAGCCTTCTCTTTCGGCGGGACCGGGGATTCCTGTCTCTTCGGAGCGGGAGTCTTCTGGCCTCCCTGGAAGGGGAGCCTTTGAGGTGATGAGGAGTGTTCTAGCCCCGGAGCTGAGTCAACGATCAATTCCATTAGGTCCTCCCTCTTCGGTGCCTGTCGATGTCTCTTCCCATTCTCTTGCTCCCGGACCTAGAGATTCATCGCCCCAGGTTTCCCCATTGGGAAGAACTTCCTCTTCCGAGGTTTTTCCTGATCCTTTGGGAGAACCCCCGCGTAAGAGGACGTGCAAGAGGAAGCACACTGACTCCCCCGAGTCTACGACATCAGATACCGACTTAGATGAGTCTGAGGGTTCCCCACGGTCCCCCTCTGAGGATGTCTCATTTTCAGACATCCTGGAACTCCTTAAGCAGAGGGGGAACTGGCCTTCCATTAACCCCTCCGAGGATGAGTCGGTATACCTGGAGACTTTTGAATCTCGACCCTCCACCTCCTGGGTGTCTCCGCCTTTCGACCCGCTCATGGAACTGGTGGCTCGAATGGCGTGGGCGGCCCCGGATTCTGTGGAACCAGTCCCCAGGAGGCCTTCTAAATTCATCACAGCCCCCTCAGACAAACAGTTTCTCACCAAGGGTGTCCCTGTTGATGCCATGGTGGTGGCAGCTGCCACCAAGAAGGAACTTGCCGATCCTTCTGTACCTGTCCATCCTCCTAACAAGGACTCTAGGACCATGGATAGGTACGGTAAGCGGATGTTTTCTTCAGCGACCTTCGCTATGCGCTCGCTGAACTATCTCTGTCACTTTACCCAGCTTCAGAGAGAGATTCTCAAGGAACTAGGTGAGGTAGTTCAGGATCCATCAGCTGCTGGGGCTCAAGAAAAGATTGCCTCACAGCTCGGAATCCTAAATTCTATAACTAACTCCTCCATGCGGCTCATTTCTTATGCAGCCGATGGGGCGAGTAGAGCTGCAGGCACAGGAATGGCACTTGGGCGTCAATCCTGGATGCGGCTTTGTAATTTCGCAGACCCCTTTAAGGCGTCCTTCAGTAATACTCCCTTCGATGGTTCGGCTTTGTTCGGACCTCAGGTGAAGGACACATTGACCAGGTGTGAGCAAGACTGCAGGACTCTCTGCCGTAGGAGTCCATTTCTCCACCCCTTCAAGACCCTATCCCAAAGCTCAGAAGGGAGGGAAAATGTGGTTCCGTAAATCTCAGGGAGTCACGCCGGACACACGTGGTCAGTTTACCCCCAGAGGCAGAGGGGGTAATAACAATAGACGCCGCCCCAGGGGAAGAGGGGGTCTGCAGAACCAGGGTAACAGAGAGCCTCTCTCTGATAAACCCTTCCAGCATCCCTGAGGTGTTGCCCGACTGTCCACCCTTGGAGGCAGTCTGGGGAAGATTGTCGCTGTACCCAGCAGCCTGGCGTTCCATTTCTCAAGACAAATGGGTACAGTCGATCATATCCGAGGGTTACAATATCCCTTTCGTGAGATATCCTGTTCCTCATCGATCCCTCCCGGACACTTCACCCGGTCTAAGGGAGTTGGCAAAACTGGAGGTATCAAAGCTCCTAGCAAAAAGAGCCATCCAACTAGTGCCAGCAGACCAAGTAGGATCCGGAATCTACTCAAGATTCTTTTTGGTTCCCAAAAAGACTGGAGATTGGAGACCAATTTTAGACCTCAGCAAACTAAACAAGTTTGTCAAGAAGGCAAGGTTCCGGATGATCACGCTTCAGTCCATTCTACCCTTTTTGGGCAAGGACAACTGGATGTGCTCAATAGACCTTCAGGATGCGTACTGTCACATAAAAATTCACAGGCGCTCCAGAAGGTTTCTCCGCTTTCGGCTGGGGACCAGTCATTTTCAATTCAGAGCCCTGCCCTTTGGTCTCACTACAGCCCCCAGAGTGTTTACCAAATGTATGGCAGTGGTCACGGCTCACCTGAGACATCAAGGATTCCAGGTGTTTCTGTATCTAGACGACTGGCTCCTCTCTGCCACCACCAGGCATCAACTTCTCAAGGCCAGAGACTACACTCTTCACACCTGCAACCAATTGAGGATTTCTATAAACTTTGAAAAATCTTCACTGTCGCCTTGCCAATCTATTACCTTTATAGGCGCAGAATTAGACACTGTCGGGATGTCAGCAAGACTCACAAACCAAAGAATTCTGGACATCCAAAAGTATGTTCGGATCTTACTACTCAGCAAAAAGATCAGGGCCAGATTTGTCCTGAAGGTGCTAGATCTTATGGCTGTGGCCATCGTACTGCTTCCTTTTAGCTCGCTTCCACATGCGTCTTCTGCAGTGGATGTTGTTCACCCAGTGGCCCTTCCAGCAGCTCCCCATGCGCCACGAGATCTTCGTGACGCAATCGTGCAAGAGTCACCTAACTTGGTGGATATCTTCTCCAACTCCATCAGGGCCGACTATTTGTTCCCCCAGTCCCGGTTGCCACAGTCACTTCGGATGCCTCTCTGATCGGGTGGGGGGGGCATTATCAGGGCAGGATGGTCCATGGGACCTGGCAACCCATAGAATACCATCTGCACATAAATGTCCTAGAGATGAGAGCAGTGCTTTTAACGTTGCAAGCCCTCAGCGACTTTCTTCCTTTAGGGACTATTGCAGTTCAGACGGACAACATGTCCGTAGTCTGGTATATCAACAAACAGGGCGGGACCAGGTCCTATCCACTGTGTCGAGAAGCTCTCAGACTCTGGCAATGGGCAATCTCCTCTCATCGGTTTCTGATAGCAACGCATATCCCCGGGAAATCCAACCTCTTAGCGGACAGACTGAGCAGAGCTATTCTCATGCCACACGAGTGGTCTCTCAAACAATCAGTAGTGGACGAGATTTTTCAGAAGTGGGGCGTCCCTTCCTGCGACCTTTTTGCTACACCCCAAAACAGCAAATGCCCAGATTTCTCCCTCTTTCCACTACCAGGCCATCCCCCCAGAGACGCTCTAACCCAGGATTGGCCCCGGGGACTTCTTTATGCCTTTCCTCCATTCCCGCTGATACCTCAAGTGATTCAGAAAGCTACCGTCTTGAGAGCCAAGTTGATTCTCATTGCCCCTTACTGGCCTCGACAAATTTGGTTTCCGTCCCTACATCGTCATCTCTTGGTTCAGCCTTGGCATCTGGATCCCGTTCCAGATATTCTGACCCACCATTCGGGTCATGTGCACCAGGCCATTCATTCTCTCAACCTCACTGCTTGGTTGCTCCACTTCCTTCCTTAGCCAGGCTCCCTATGATTTCTAATCCTGTGCGAGATATCATAGTAGCTTCTCTAAAGTCCTCTACCAGAAGGATTTATGCTAGCAAATGGCAGCGTTTTTCCTTCTGGGTAAAGTCTAGGGACATAGATCCCTTTACTGCTCCAGTACAGTCAGTCTTGGACTTCCTAGCTGAGATTTTTCAGTCGGGTTCTTCTTCCTCTACAGTTAAGGTCCAGCTGGCAGCAATCTCAAATTTTCATGTTGGCTTAGCGGACCAAAACATAATGTCTCACAAGCTTTGCAAAGCCTTTCTTAGAGGGATCTTTCTCCTGAAACCTCCAATCAAAGATCCCCCTCTGCAATGGGACCTGAATTTAATGCTGGCATCCTTGATTCTACCCCCCTTTGAACCGGCTGCTACATGCTCATTAAAATTTCTTTCCTGGAAGACAATTTTTCTGGTGGCTGTTACTTCAGCCAGGAGGGTGTCTGAACTTCATGCTCTCTGTGTCCGTCCCCCATACTTGGTTTTCCACAAAGATAGATTATCTTTAAGAACTAATCCATCTTTTTTGCCCAAGGTTGCTTCCCAGACCAATATTAACCAATCTATTGATTTTGCCAGTTTTTTTCCCTAATTTATTCTGACAAAGCGGAACAGAAACTTCACTGTTTGGATGTCCATCGCAACTCAGATATTACTTGGACAGAACTAAACAATTCAGAAAATCTGATCAACTGTTTCTTTCTTATGCAGAAAACAGGAAGGGTCTGCCGGTCTCCAAGGTGACCTTATCCAGATGGCTGTCTTCTACCATTTCTCATGTTTATCTCCTTAGGGGCAAGCAACTGCCCTCGAAACCAAATGCGCATTCTACAAGACGCCTATCCACTTCTACAGCTTTTCAGGATAGGCTACCTATTGACACCATTTGTGCGGCAGCCACTTGGGCCACTCCTCACACCTTTGTCTCTCATTACAAATTGGACTTGGCCTCCAGAGACAGGGCTAGGTTTGGTTCCACAGTTCTCAAGAGTCTGTTCCACTGAGCCACCCAGGATAGAGGTGCTAGGGACGCGGTCCCATCCAGCAAGAATGAAGGCGAGTTTGACAACTTAACATGAAGTTATGTACCTACCATAACGTTCCATGTTAGTTGTCTTCTCTCACCTTCTTTCTTGCGTCCCTCCCTCCTTCCCCCCTAGCCTGGACAAACCTTGAAGTTGTACTCTTCTCTGGGTACGATCCATTCCTTCTATGGGCCCCAGTAGGAAGTGTCACTAGTATCTAGTGGTTACCTTTCTTGGTTTCTTTCCACATTTAGTTCCTCTTCTTTTCTGGGAAGAAGGTTACTGGCAGGGTTTTTTCTATAGCTACCAAACGAGATCTGGGGTAGTCGCACCTTGCATCATGGGATATAGGGTTGCCTCGAGCTGGTAAAATTAGCTCTCGAGCTTAGCAAGTGCAGAGTCGGAGCCGAGGATCGGCTCCGAACCTATCCAGCAAGAAAGAAGGCGAGAGAAGACAACTAACATGGAACGTTATGGTAGGTACATAACTTCTTATTTTCAACTACCCACCGTTAACTGGGAAAACTACTCGTGTACCAACTCCTTTGCTCAACGTTTTCTGGAATTCATAAACTCCAATGCCCTGGATCAACTTAACCACACCCCCACCAGGGGTAACAGTATACTAGATCTAGTCATTATCAACATGAGTAAGTCAACACCTCATTAGTCCGATCTGACCATAAGCTAATTACCCTAGATATCCACATCCTGCCCCCCACCCTCCCATTAAGGAAACCATGGTAAAAGTTTCTCCAAAGCTAACTTCATGCTTCTTAAGACAGAAGTGGTGAACTTCATGGCACCCATGCATATGGACAATACAGTTATGACTACTGAATCCTACACAATTGCACTTTATAAGCACTTACATGAGTGCATGGATCGTGCTATCCCAAACAGAACCAAGACGCTGTCCTCCAAAAAAAGGAAGCCAATCTGGTGGTCCTCTGCCATAAACAAACTGTACAACAGAAGGAAGAAAGTTGCAAAAGAGAGTAAAATCCCACGAGTGGAGGAGCTCCCTGGTCAGCCTCTGTAAGAAGCTGCGATCCCTGATAAAATCCTTCAAAGCTAGTTACGAAAACACAATCACCACTGATTCTAAAGAGAACTACAAAGCATTCTATAGCTATGTCATGAATCTCCATGGCAACACTCAGATCTGCTCTGAGTTACAGCACAATGGCACTAAATATACAGACCCAACTTTTATTGCCAACATCCTGGCAGATAGGTTCAGTGCTAACTTTACCCCCCCTCTCACCCCCTAAAGAGCCCATCTCTATACCGGAAGAATGCAAAGTTCATGTATTCACGGCTGCACAGGTAAAAACCACTCTCTCCAAAGCCAAGAACACAGCATCCATGGGACCAGACAACATCCCAGGCTGCGTTCTGCATGAACTACAGAACGAACTGGCACCCCACCTAAGTACCATGTTCAGTCATAGCATCACCTCAGGCTTTGTACCTGCTGAATGGCGCACAGCAACGGTTATCCCACTCCACAAGGGGCGAGCCACCATGGACCCCGGGAACTACTGGCCCATTAGCCTGACGAGCCTGGTCTGCAAGGCCATGGAACGTATCATCATGGAACTTATAAACAAAAACAATGGTAATCTCCAAACTCTGGACCCCCCCCCCCCCAGTTTGGGTTTGTAAAAGGCAGATCATATCTCCTAAACCTGATGGACTTCTTTGAAGCAGTGTGACAAGTTGAGTACCACAGGGTTCAGTCCTGAGTACTCTCCTGTTTTGGTATCTACGTCTCTGAAGTGCAGGCTAACGAAGTTCACAGTTGACTGCAAACTAGGAGCCATAATCGAAACTCCTAACGATGTGGACATCCTACAAAAGGGTCTCAGACAGATGCTTGGTGTCAAAGCCATGGCTTCAAGCTCAATGCCAAAAAGTGCATGGTCGTCCCCTTTGGTAAAAACTCTGCACCCATGAACTACAACATAGGCGGTAGTATACTTTAACACTGAAAATGTGATGAGACCTTGGGACACAGGTGGACAGTCTCTCCTTTGATAATCACATCGCCACAGTAGTCAGGAAATCCTTCTACGTGGCACACCTCATCACAAAAGGTTTCTCATCCAGAAAAAGAGGTCATTGTTCCCCTCTACTCATCACTCCATTAGACCCATTATAGAGTACAATGCCCCTTTTGGTATGTACCTCACAAGACATCTATAACTGGAAAGGAAGCAGATATACCTCACAGAGGATTACCGGCCTCAAACAGATGCCCTACGCAGACAGTCTCAAAAAAACTCCAGCTTTACTCCGTTGCATATCGCCTACTCAGAGGTGATCTCTGCCTAACATACAAAGCTATGTCAAACCCAGATCTGTTGGACATGCTGCACTTAGACCAATCCCAATCCCTCCGAGCTACACGCTCTAGGGACCTAAACCTTGTCACCACAATAAACAGAACATGTCAGAGGGATAGATTCCTGTCTCGGAGACTTCCCATACTCTGGAATAAACTACCTATCTGTATCGAACAAAGCTCCTCATTAGCACTCAAGAAAAATCTTGATTGGATGGGAAATAGGAAATTCATCCCAGGGATCACCTCTGTGGCTCTGCTCGACAGTGGCACAGGAAATTAATTAATTTTCTTGGGTGGCAAAAGCCAGGGTACCTTTTTGGCTGGGCTTGTATAGGCCCCAGGGCAGATAGCCTAGTACCTACCTAGGAACCTTACTCTGTCAAATGCTTTCTGTGCATCATGACAAACAGTGGCGTTTTCTTATTTTCTGCTTCCCTCTGTATCATCAGTGTTTTGTTAATGTCAAATGTTTGCCTTGCCTTCACAAACCACACTGGTCCATGTTTAGCCATTATAGGTGCACACTTTATGGTTTTGGAATTGAAATGAGCCTGTGTGAAGCTGGATCTGATGGATCTTAATTGGGTATTACAGGTGCCACTGCTTTCTTCCAGGATGTTGGTATGTATACTGTTAAATCCTTCTAGATCTTTATCAGTTTTTCCCTCAACTTCTAAATGTCCACAGGAATACCATCTATTCCTGGGGACTTTCCTGTAGATGGATTATACATCACAATTTTTATCATGTTCCTCCCCCAGTTCTTAATCTTCCACAAACTTTTCCATTTGTATATTCTCTTAATTTCCATATTTCTTTGCTTTACACAGACTCCTAGAATTTCCGAAATATTTCTAATACCTCTACAGGATATCTTTGCCTTCCTTGTTATAAGCTCCCTACGCTTGGCGACCCTTTCTACTTTGAGTCGTTGTGCTAAGGGTTCTTTGTGCTCTAGTGTTATGAAAAAACAGTTGGTTAACAGCAGTCTTTCTAAACTCTTGTATTACCGAGGTAATCCCTTATTTTCTTGACATTCTGCAGTTGATCCTCCTCCTCTTCTTCTCAAAGATTCCCCTTATTTTTAGATACTATTTGTCAGTCCCTCTAGGTAACTCTGATTACTTCTTAACCCGTAGCTCCATTTCTTTTATTTCCACCCTATTTTTAAACTCTACCTTAATTTTGTCCCACTCCCTAGCTGTGTTTTCAGAAATAATTTCTATCTTTGTTGAAAGCTGCTGAATTATCTCCACTACTCCATCTTTAAATTCCTTTATTTTCAACAAATAGGTGGGAAAGCAGCAGTTTGTCTCTCTTTCATTACCCCGTGTTTTTATTTGTTGTTGGTGCGTGATCTGAAACAGTTATTGGGTGCGTATCGAGCCCTTCAGTTAAATGCACATTTCTGTAAAATGTAAATTCTGTCTAGCCTAGCCCAGTTTTTATATCTTGGGAAATAATGTACAAATTCACTCAACTCCTGTTGTTTATTTACATTTGTTGACCAGGAGTGTCCGACTGGATGTAGGTCCATTTTCATCGAAGGCCTGGGGAGGAAAGCTCCACAGTTGAAATAAACGGACAGTAGTTAACATTAAATTTACGTAGCGATTAATTTGATTAACATAGCAATTAATTACAAACATAGTTACAGATGAACGTAGAACATCAGTAAACAACGATTACTTAATTCACATCTTCCATGCCAAATATTGTTATAAATTTCTTCAAAGATCTACCCTTCTTTGTCATACTTTCCCTTTTGGGCCCCCCCGACACGTCTTCACTGCTGCTAATCAAATTCGAGTCCCTGCTTTTAAGTAATATTCCTTGCTGAAAACTGATTTCTTTCAGGATTTTCATAAGGTCAGTTTTGTAGCAGTTTTAGGTTCATAGCCTAGTACCTACATATGTACCTATCTGCCCAAAGGCATTTATAAGCCTAGCCAGAATGTGCTGGCTTTCGCCACCCCCTTAGATTAGTTCCCTGTGCCTCTGTCCAGCAGAGCCACTGAAGTGATCCCCGGGGTAAACTGTTTCCCATCCACTCGTCAAGGTTTCTCTTCAGTGTTTGTGAGGAGCTCTGTCTAATGTAGATTGGAATCTTGTTCCAGAGCATGGGAAGTCTCTAGGACAAGAATCCATTCCTCCAGCATGTCCTATTTATTGTTGTGGTGAGGTTTAGATCCCTAGAGCGTGTGGCTTGAGGGGATATGGTTTTCTTTAGGTGGAGCATGTCCATCAATTCTGGGTTGGACATGGCCTTGTAGGTCAGGCAGAGATCACGTCTGTGTAGGCAGTATGCAACTGAGTACTGCTGGAGTTTCTTCAGTTAAGTTGCATATGACATCTGTTTGAGGTCAGTGATCCTCTTGGTGAGGTACTTCTGTGGTCTTTCCAGCTGTTGCAGGTGTCTTGTAAGGTACACCCCAAATGGGCCATTGTACTCTTATGAGTCTGAGTGATGCGTAGAGGGGCACAATGACCTCTCTTGGTGTGGATGCAAACCTTTTTGTGATTAGATGGACCACATAGGATTTTCTAACCACTTTGGCAATGTGATTATCAAAGGAGCAATTACTGTCTACTTGGGTCCCTAGATCCCTTATTACGTCTTCCGTAGTTAGGGGGCTGCCATCTATGTGGTAGTTCGTGGGTACTTTGTTTTTTTCCAAAGGGGATGACTATGCACTTTTTGGCATTTAGCTTGAGGCCATGGTTTTGACACCAGACATCTGACTCAGTGTGACCCTTTTTTGGAGGATGTCTCTTGTCAGCCGGTGTCAATTATAGCCCCTAGTTTGCAGTAGTCTGCGAACTTGGTCAGCCGTAGTCCTCCTGTATTTGCCTATACCTCTGAGAATTATATGCCGAACAGGAGGGGTCCTAGGACTGAGCTCCGGGGAAACGCCACTTGTAACCGGTTTAGAGTCAGACCTAGCTCCCGCAACTCTTACCATGTGGGTTCTGTCCATGAGCCAGTTGGCAACCCATCTCGTGATGTAAGGGTTTATGTTAAAGCTGATGCGCTTATCTATAATACCAGAATGGGGAATGGTGTTGAAGGCCTTTGCAAGATCTAGGTAGGCTGTGTGGACCACCTTTCCCACGTCTGTAGCCTTGGTAACTGTCTCAAAGAAGTCCACCAGGTTTAGGAGGCACAATCTGCCCTTAAAGCGAACTGGGTAGGGTCCAGTGTTTGGAGGTTCCCAATGTGTCTGTTAATGAGCTCCACGATGATGCGCTCCCATAGCCTTGCAGACCAAGCTAGTCAGGCTTCTAGGGCGATCGGTTCCTGGGGTCTGTTGTGGCTCCACCTTTGTGGAGCGGATTAACCGTTGCTGTGCACCACTCTATGGGCACGTAGCCTGTGGAGAGGCTGAGTTTGAACAGTGTGTTTAGGTGAGGGGTTAGTTCATCTTTGAGCTAGTGTAGGACGCAGCCTGGGACACCGTCCGGTCCCATTGATGCAGTGTTTTTGGCTTTGGAGAGGGCTGTTTTAACCTGAGTGCCTGTGATTTCAGGGGCACTACATTCTTCTAGTATGGTTATGGGCCCTTTTGGGGATGAGAGGAGGGTGAAGTTTGCACTGAACTTGTCTGCCAGTATTTTTGCGATTTCTGTCGGTTCAGTGTATTTTGTGCCATTCTGCACCAACTCCGAGCAGATCTGAGAATTGCCACTTAGATTCTTGACATAGCTAAAGAATGCCTTGTGGTTATCTTTGGAGTCCTTGGCAATTTTTTTTTCGAAGTTGGCCTTGGATGATTTTATGAGGGCTTGAAGTTTCTTGCTGCTAATGATCAGGGATGTCTTCCCTTCCTGGCATTTTACTCTTCTGTACTAGATGTTCTTCGTGTTTCACTGTTGCAGTCATTACACTTGGATTATCCTGCTGGCAGGCTACCTTCAGTCGGCCTGAATTACAAAGTCTAGGTCCGGCGACTGTTGCTTTCGCCTCTTCCCTAACGTCAGTGTGCCAGGGGTATAAAAGATGCAGCAGACGCCATTTTCTTCAGTCTTTCTTGCCGCGCAGTGCCCGAAGCGCAAGCAGTTGGCAAGTGCCGGTCGGCCGACTCCTGAGATTTTCGTGTTCGAATTTCAGATCCGAAGTCTTCATTAAAAGCTAAGTACCCCATTGGGGAAACACTTTTTTCTTGCTCCAGACCGATGTCAGAAAGTTAATAATTGTATTTCTTGTGGGAAGCAAATACCTCATAAGGACTTTCATTCTTACTGTATTCCTTGCCTAGGCCCTGGCCATGACGTTGCTAGTTGTCAGTTTTGTGCTAGATTTAACCAATGCACTATTAAGCGTTGGTACGATTTTGCATTACACTATTTTGGCAGAAGATTTAATTATACGATGTCAGACAGCCATCCGCCTACCAGAATTCACAAACACAAAGAAAAGGACAGGCATCAGAGGTCCAAAACCGACGAGGCTTCTTCTAAGCCAGTCGCCGGTTCTCAGTGAGGCGCCTTCGCAGCCCCCGACGCCCGCTACTGACTCCCACGTGGAATCGCCTAGGGCCGCTGGAAGCTCAAGGTATTGGACCTTCGGAGATTATTCCCTCAGATGGGTCCGGAGCCGCTGAGCAGGCATCAGCTTCTGAGGGTGTTTTCAGACCAACTCATTTATACATTAAAACGACGTCCTCTTCAAAGGCAAAGACTAAAGCACCCTTAAAGACAAAGAAACAAGTACAACAGCCTCATGGACAGGCCTCCATGCCCAAAAAACAGATGTTCAAAATGGCCGAAGACTTAATTACTTTGATCAGGGGTTCCCATCCCCCACCTGATAAAAGGCCTAGGCAAGAGACGGAATATGAATCTTCATATCAGGTTTCCATTTCATCTGATTCCTATTCTGATCAGGAATACTCTCTTCCTCCCTATGAGGATTCTGATGCTGAAGAATCTATCCTTTCAGCCTCTCCTCCTGAGGATTACTCTTTTGGGGAAACCTTGCATACCATGAGGGAGGAGCATTTCCACTGGGAGACCCAAGATTTTTCAGAATCGAAGAAAAGGCTCAGAGACTTCCTTTTACTACCACAACACAGGTCCCTAGCTATTCCACCTGTGTTAGACATTGTTGATGTATTTTCAGAGCCCAGTCTGACCCCTGACTCCTTACCTCCAGCTCCAGTTAAGCCGGACAAGGTACTACAGGGATGTGATAGTGTTCAATCTCGCCGTTTGTTCTTACACATGGGTTCGGAGCCGATCCTCGGCTCCGTGCCGGCCTCTTGCAAGCTCTGCATCGAGAAGAAGCTCGAGACAATCTAATACCCACAATCCCCCTCTGCCTTTACCTCAGATCTAGTTTGCCGCTGCTGCATACGCATCGTTGGGAGCTAGCTCGAGAGTTTCTAAGCTAAGATATAACTTTATTTTGTTATATTTTATTAGGATTCTATTCAGGGGAAGTCCCCAGGGACGCACTGGTTTACGATTGGCCCCCGGGACTCCTGTACGCATTTCCTCCATTTCCTCTGATATCAAAGTTTCTCCAGAAAGCCAGGAACCTACACAGGACGATAATCCTCATTGCTCCATTCTGGCCTCGTCAAATTTGGTTTCCCTTCCTGAAGATACACTGCATTCGGGGACCCTGGATTCTGGACCCAGAGCCAGATCTATTGACTCACTCGTCAGGGGTTCCCCATCCCGCCCGTCACTCCATCTAGCAGCTTGGCTGCTCCAATTCCCAACTTAGCCAGGTCTGATCTTTTGTCACCAGCAGTCCAGGATATATTGGTGGCTTCGCATAAAGCTTCCACTACTAAAACATATACTAGCAAATGGAAGCGATTTGTATTCTGGGAATACACACCATGTGGATCCTTTTATAGCTCCTTTGAATAAGATATTAGAGTTCTTAACGGACTTATTTCATCAGGGTGCTTCTCCTGCTACTCTAAGAGTTCAATTGGCTGCCATTTCAATTTCCATGTGGAAGAATGTGGAGCTCCTGTTATGGCTCACAGACTTTGTAAAGCCTTTTTAAAAGGAGTTTTTCATATTAGACCACCGGTCAGATCTCCGACGTCACCTTGGAGTCTAAATTTATTGTTATCTAAATTAATGTTGCCCCCTTTTGAACCCGCCTCTTCTTGCCCATTAAAATTTTTGTCCTGGAAAACTCTCTTTCTGGTAGCCATTACTTCCGCTAGGCAGTATCTGAACTTCAGGCTCTCTCCATCAAGCACCCTTATTTGATCTTTCACTCTGACAGAGTTTCTCTTGAACCAATTCATCCTTCCTCCCTAAAGTGTGTTCTATTAACAATATTAATCAGTCCATTGAATTACCCACTTTCTTCAAAACCACTCCAACAAAATGGAGTATATGTTACACAAATTGGATGTTCACAGACAGCTAAGATTTTATTTGGATAGAACAAAAGATCACAGAAAAACAGATCAACTCTTTGTGGCTTTTGCTGATAGCAGGAAAGGACTTGCAGTTACCAAAAGAACTCTTTCTAAATGGTTAACTAATTGTATAATCTATGTCTACGATTCTTCAAATCAACCCTTTTACACAAACCCAAAGGACATTCCACAAGGTCAATGTCTCACGCTTTTGGCTCATGCAGCTCGCCTACCACTGGACGCTATTTGTGCGGCTGCTACTTGGTCTAAGCCACATACATTTATTTCTCATTATAAAGTAGACAAGGTTTCTAGGGACAGGGCAACCTTTGGTTCCACTGTGCTCAAGAATGTCCTCCCGTGAGTTCCTCAGGATCAAGGAGCTAGGGACGCTACCCATGTGTAAGAACAAACGGCGAGATTGAACACTATCACATATAGAAGTTATGTCCTTACCATAACGTTCCATGTGGAGTGTTCATCTCGCCTTTGTTCTTACAGTCCCACCCTCCCACCCTTAGGAAGAACGTTCTTTGATGCCTGGCCAGGAGCATTCTGCTACTGTTACTATATTGTGTACATAGTTGGCATATATATATATATATATGTGTCTGTTTAGATATATATATAGTTATCTGTAGATTCTTTCTATACATATGTGTATAAGCATGAATGTGCTATTCTGTAGATTGGTTTGCTTGCAAACTAGATCTGAGGTAAAGGCAGAGGGGGATTGTGGGTATTAGATTGTCTCGAGCTTCTTCTCGATGCAGAGCTTGCAAGAGGCCGGCACGGAGCCGAGGATCGGCTCCGAACCCATGTGTAAGAACAAAGGCGAGATGAACACTCCACATGGAACGTTATGGTAAGGACATAACTTCTATTTCCTGACTCTCAAATTCCTTTTCAAAAACCCCACTGCTGACCCAGAAACTATCTCTCAGGGTCCCAAAGGGGTCAAGGCTTCCGCTGCAAAAAACCCTACCCCCTCTGACAGAGATTCTAGGGCATTGGACAGATGGGGAAAAAAGATTTACACTTCCGCTACCTTGGCTATAAGGGCTTTAAATTGTCCGTTTCATATGCTGAAATATCAGCAATACAATATGTCACTGCTTAAACAGAAAATGTTGACAAATTCTGAATGTGCAGAAAACAAAGAAATGCAGGATTTATTGCATGCAGCTGAACAAGTTGGAAAGCATACTTTGCAATGTGGTTTTGATTCTTTGGAGGCCTCCTGCAGAGCCGATGTCCTTCATGGATGCATCTGCAGTCATAACAACTGGGTTGTCCTGTCGTCAGGCAGCCCTTCGGTCGGCCGGATTCCAAAGTCCGGGTCCGGCTTCGGCTGATGTCGCACTTCACCCGACGTCATCTCTGCTGGTCTTCGGGTATAAAGGCATCAGCCGACGCCATTTTCTTCAGTCTTTCTTGCCGCGTGGCGCCCGAAGCAGAAGCTGTTCGCAAGTGCCGGTCGGTCAGATCCAGAGATTACTACTACCGAATACCTTCAAGACTTCTAAAGCTAAGTACCCGTTGGGGACTCTTTCTTGCCTCAGCCGATGTCAGAAAGTCAATAACTGTTTAACTTGTGGGAAACAAATACCTCATAAAGATTTCCACTCTTACTCTTTGCCTTGTTTAGGCCCAGACCACGACGTAGCAGCCTGTTCGGCCTGTGGTTCTTTCAACCGACTTAACGCTTAGACGCCGGGTCGGAGTTTGCTGAACAGTTTTTCGCTCTGAATTTGCGTACATTATGCCGCCGGATCCTCCGACTACCCAAATTATTAAAAACGCAAAGAAAAGACCGACACTCGCGGTCCGCGGTTTCGGCGAAACCATGGTTAAGCAAACATGAGTGTCTCTGTTTCGCCGAAACCGAAAACTGATCAGAGTACAGCCGAATCAATGACTACTACTGAGGTTCCGGTTACCTTACTTGAATCGGCCTCAGAAATTTTACCTACTACAGTGGTTACTAGTGACTTATCAGACACCATCCCTTTGGATGTCTCTACCCCAGCACGTGGTGCTGCTAGGCCTCCTGCAGCCATGTCTATTAAGGCCTTCGCCAGGGCTAAAGCAGCCAAATCTACTAAGTCAGTGCCTGTTAAACCCCCCTCAACCAGGCCCACTCCTAGTTCACAAATGCTTACTCTGGCAGAAGATTTAATATCCTTAATTAGGGGATCTCAACCTCACCCAGACAGGGCCTCTCAGCCCCCAGAAAGAGACCTAGAGCAGAGCCCCGAGCCTGTGTCCTCTGATGATTCTATGCGGAAGACTCAGATATTACAGACCAGCCAGAGGCTCCTTTCTCCAATTTTGAGGACTCAGATGCTGAAGAATCCATTCCAGCTGCTTCCCCACCAGAAGAATTCTCCTTTGGGGAAACCTTACATGCCATGAGAGTACATTTCCAATGGCAGGAACAGGATTTTTCAGACTCCAGAAAAAGACTTAGGACTTTTCTGCACCTACCACAACACAGGCCCTTAGCTATACCTCCTGTCCTCTCTGTTGTGGACGATGCATTTAATGATGTTTGCACTGCACCAGATGCTTTACCTCCAGCACCTGCCAAACCAGATAGATTTTACAGGGTGCCAGACACTCATCATCACCTATACAAGGCCCCTCTTGCAGACACCGAAACTATATCCCAGGGCCCTAAGGCAGTAGCCTCAACCACAGCAAAAAACCCTATTCCTTCTGAAAGGGAAGCCAGGTCTTTAGACAGATGGGGCAAAAGGTTTACACCTCTGCTACTCTCTCAGCTAGAGCTTTAAACTGTCAGTTTCACATGATACAATACCAAGAGTTTATGCTTGATCAGTTAACTAAAAGTTATCCTCTGATGACTCTATAGATAAGAAAAATCTATTAGAAATGGTAAATAACATACAACAGGTTAGTAACCATTCCTTAAAATGTGGCTATGATGCACTGGAGGCTTCATTTAGATCAGCCATGACTGGCACAGTGATAAGAAGACATGCATGGCTGAAGGAACAAGTTTTACCGGATCATGTTAAAGCTAAGTTATTAGATGCTCCTATGGATAAGACCAGTTTGTTTGGTACACCTGCCCAGCAGGTAATGAAGAAAATGGAAGAAAAGGCAAAATCTGTACAAACGGTTAAAGATTTCTTGCAGGTTCAGCCCCCAAGGTTTAGCAGGAACTGGCCTGCCAAAAATTGGTCCTTTCCTGACTCCACAAGATCCCAAAGGGGCAGGAATAGACGTTCCAGAGGCAGAAATCAATCCAGAGGGGGTGCCTACAGAGGACGACAGTGGCAAGGTAATAACAGAGCCACAGGCACAGCCACTACCACTACAACAGGGCAATCACAGTGACTTGATTCTAACTCCGCCTACCAGGGAACAAATAGCAGCACCCTTAGGCGGAAAATTAACCTTATTTTCAAAGAACTGGCACTATATCACAAAAGACAAGTGGATTTTGCAAACCATAGACCAAGGTTACCGTTTCCACTTCCACACTATACCAGGCAAAAGAGGAATGCCAATCCTACCTCCAAATCAAAAAACAGAAGCTCTACAGCAGATAATGCAATTAACAAAGATGAGAGCTGTGGAAAGAGTACCAATAACAGAACAAGGCAAAGGATTCTACTCCAGACTATTCCTAGTTCCAAGAAAGGAAAAAGGTTGGAGACCTATTCTCGATCTGTCCACCTTAAACACATACATCATTGTCCCAAAATTCAAGATGCTGACCCTACAGCAACTTCTTCCCATGCTGGGCAAGGAGTGTTGGCTGGTAACTCTAGATCTCAAGGAGGCATACCTGCACGTCCCCATTCGACCAATTTGCAGAAGATACCTCAGATTTCTTGCAGGATCAGAGCACTATCAATTCTCAGCATTGCCCTTTGGCTTATCTACTGCCCAGAGTATTCACAAAATGCCCGGCATCAGTAATCGCCCACTGCAGACTACAGGGAATCCAAATTTATCCATACCTGGACGACTGCCTGCTACAAGGGGACAACAAAAGCAAGCTGACAACAGATTTACAAAGGGTCATTTACTTGCTACAAGCACTGGGATACACAGTCAATTTGCAAAAATCAAGGCTGATTCCATCCCAAACAAGGACATTCTTGGGCTGAATTGGACACAGTAAAACAAATGGCATTCCTAACTGCAGAAAAACAAAAGATCTCCTCTTTACTTCTTGGCACTAACAAACCACTGCAAGCTAACAGCAAGAAAAGTTCTGCAGGCCTTGGGCTTCATGGCATCATGCATAATCTTGGTTCCACATGCCAGACTGCATATGAGAAAACTACAGTGGTACCTAAAGAATTTATGGTCCCAACACAGGCACAGCCTAGAAACAGAAATTCCACTAATTCCATGCCTAAAACAGGAGTTCCTATGGTGGGCTCAAGCATGCCAGTCAAACCCAGGCTTACCCTTTCACAAATATCAAGCAAGCCAAACCATCACAACAGACGCCTCAGACCTAGGATGGGGGGCTCACATGCTGGACAAATGCGTGCAAGGATTGTGGACGCAGGACCAACTTCACCTGCACATCAACCTAAAAGAAATGCTGGCAGTAAAACTGGCAATCCAAAAATTCAGACCATTCCTCAAAGAAGGCCATTTGATAAGGACAGACAACACCACAGTCATGTGGTACATCAACAAACAGGGTGGCACTCATTCATACCCCCTATGCAGAATGACTTTGGACCTTTGGAACCTGGCACTCAGCTACAACATCCAGTTACAGGCAATGTTTGTACCGGGAAAGGAGAACACTCTAGCAGACATGTTAAGCAGAACCACCTCGGATGCTCACGAATGGATGCTACACCCGGACATCTTCAAGACCATCGCAAAGAAATGGGGAATGCCACAGATCTATTCGCTTCCCCTCTCAACCAGCAGCTCAAAAAATTCTGCACAAGGACATTCCATCCACTTGCATCGAAAGTGGATTCGCTCTCCTTCAGCTGGAAAGGCCTGACAGCATATGCATTCCCACCTCTTCCCTTGATACACAAGGTATTACTAAAAATCAAGGAGGAACGTCCAAGGATAATCCTGATAGCTCCAAACTGGCCAAGACAACACTGGTACCCATTGCTGAGGAGCATGTCTCGGGACAAAATGTGGTCAATACCCCTGATGCCTTTGATGTTAACTCAGAACTACAGCATCATGCATCCAAACCTAAAAACGTTGCAGCTGACTGCATGGCACATCACATAGCAGCAACTATTCCAGATCTCTCCCAAAGGGTTAAAGACATTATCCTTGAAGCCCGCAGACCTTCAACAAGAAGGAACTATGCAGGGAAATGGAAAAGGTTTGTCATTTGGAGTGCTGAAAGAGGGAAGGATGTGTCGAATATAGATATGGCTAACATTCTGGAGTACTTGGCAGAGCTTCTACATACAGGCCTGTCCTATTCCTCCATCAAGATACATGCATCAGCTATTTCAGCAGAATACAGCTTTGATCCACCTGTCTTCTCACATCCTCTACTCAGGCAGTTCCTCAGAGGGATCAAGAATGTAAAACCTCCTAGGAAACCACCACTGCCAGCTTGGGATTTGAACTTTGTGCTAGAAAAGTTGACACTCTGACCTTTTGAACCAGCAGCAACAGCAGACCTACAGCATCTTTCATGGAAAACTGCTTTCCTACTGGCAATAACCTCAGCAAGGAGGGTTTCTGAACTTCAGGCCCTAATGGCAGTACAACCCTTCCTAATCTTCCACCAAGACAGAGTGTCCATGAGGACTAATCCTACATTTATGCCTAAGGTGGTATCCAGAGTGTCCCTAAACCAGGCAATCCACCTACCTACCTTCTTCCCAACCCACAAAACAGAGGGAAAGAATGCTGCATACCTTGGATGTACACAGACAGCTACGCTACTACCTGGACAGAACAAAAGTAACAGAAAAACTGACCAGCTTTTGTAGCCTATGCAACAGGAAGGGAAGGAAAAGCAATTTCCAAACAGACAATCTCCAAATGGATAGGAAATTGCATACGATTCTGTTACTCCTTCCATGGAAAACCAATTCCACAGAACATCGACCTCATTCTACAAGAGCAACAGCCACTACCACAGCCTTCTTACGAGGAGTGGCAACCAAGGACATTATTGAGGCGGCTACTTGGACCTCCGTGCATACATTTGCCAAGCATTATAATTTACCTCTGTATTCCAGATCCCGAGCAGGGTTTGCCACTGCTGTACTGCAAGGGATCCTAACCACACCATAATCTATTCTTCCTCCTCCCTAGTTGGCTATGGTATTCTACCCAGTTGTTATGACTGCAGATGCATCCATGAAGGACATAGTACAGTTTTGTACCTACCATAAATGTAGATGTCCGAACTGGATAGCATCTGCAGTCAGGATTACCCTCCCTCCTTCCCCTCTGTGGTACTCCTAGGGTATTTACCCTCCTTATAGCTAGCTGGTGGGGGGGAGTCTCTTATGGTGTATTTGTTTGTATATATGTACATACATGCTTATTTTTTGTGTTTGCCTTCTATCCTTTGGGAAACATTGGCATTTTTACCCAAAATATAGCCTTCCAAGAGGGCAACTGGCATCTGGGGCAAGAAACACTGAAGAAAATGGCGTCGGCTGATGCCTTTATACCCGAAGACCAGCAGAGATGACGTTGGGTGAAGTGCGACATCAGCCGGACCCGGACTTTGGAATCCAGCCGACCGAAGGGCTGCCTGACGACAGGACAACCCAGTTGTTATGACTGCAGATGCTATCCAGTTCGGACATCTACATTTATGGTAGGTACAAAACTGTACTTTACGGGTTCTGTCGTCAGGAGGCATGCTTGGTTGAAGGAACAAAGTCTGCCTGATCATGTCAAAGCAAAATTATTAGATGCCCCATTACCGCATGATACTTTGTTTGGTGTTAAAGAAAATGGAGGACAAAGCTAAATCTGCAAACGGTTAAGGATTTCTTACAGGTTCAGCCTCCAAGATTTAGCAGATACTGGCCTACAAAGAATTGGTCCTTTCCAGACAGACCCCAAAGGGGCAGATACAGACGCCCAAGAGGCAGATCCCAGCCTCAAGGTTCGTACAGGTCTAAACAATGGGGTGCTTCTACCTCCAAAAGTGGAGAAGACAAATCACAGCCATACAGGAAACAGTCCCAATGACTTCCCCCTGCCTGCACCAAGCACTTATCTTCTGGCAGCACCTTTAGGGGGAAAACTAGCACTTTTTTCTTATAACTTGCACATAATAACCCAGGACAAATGGGTCCTAGACAGTGTCACAGGGCTACAAGTTTCACTTCCATACCCTGCAAAGGACAAACGGTTGGCCAGACCTGCCAAAACATCAATGGACAGAGGCACAAAAGCAAGTCTCATCCCTCATGGACATGAGGGCCATTCAGCAAGTACCAGAGCAAGAGCAGGGGCAAGGATTTTATTCAAGACTGTTCTTGGTACCAAGAAAGGACAAGACCTGGAGACCAAATACTGGACCTATCTATTCTAAATACATTTCTGGCATACCAAAATTCAAAAGGTTGACTCTACAGCAACTTCTGCCCATGCTGGGCAAGAAGGCTTGGCTTGTGACTTTAGACCTAAAAGAGAGGCATACCTGCATGTCCCAGTCAGATAAACATGCAGAAGATACCTCAGATTCAAAGCTGGCTCAATGCATTACCAATTCTCTGCACTGCCCTTTGGCTTTTCTACTGCGCCCAGGGTCTTCACAAAGTGCCTGGCACCAGTAATTTCATTCTGCAGACAAAGAGGAATACAAATATATCCTTACTTGGACGACTGCCTCATTCAAGCAGAGAACAAGGACATTCTACTACAGCATCTGGCATTTGTAAAGAGATTTCTAACAGGCCTAGGGTGCGCATTCAGCGAAAAGAAATCAAAACTAGTACCCTCTCGAGTTAATATTCCTGGGTGCAAGCTTAAATAGAACTGCCCAGATGGCTTATCTCACGCCAGACAAAGGCAACTGACCACCTATTTCAACCTGTTGGCAGCAAAGGCCCAGTTATCTGCAAGAAAAATTCTGCAGGCTTCGGGCTTCATGGCATCCTGCATTCTACTAATTCCATATGTGAGACTGCATATGAGGAAACTTCAATGGTACCTAAAAAGTGTTTGGACTCAACATTGCCGCAGCCTGGAAACAATAATTACCCTCATTCCCTGCCTGCAACAGGAGTTTCATTGGTGGGCGAAGGCTTGTCACCAGAACAAGGGGCAGCCATTCACTTTACCCCCAGCCAGGCAGACATTAACAACGGGTGCATCAGATTATGCCTGGAGGGCCCACATGGCAGGAAGATGTATTCAAGGCACATGGTCCACAAACCAAATGCATCTACATATCCAATCCAAAAAGAAATGCTAGCTGATGTTCATCGTGTTACCCTGCTGCAGTCATCACACTTGGGTTATCCTGTCGTCAGGCGGTCCCGCAGTCGGCCGGAATTCCGAAGTCTTGGTCCGGCGTCGGTTGCTGTTGCTTCTTCCCTGACGTCAGTGCGCCAGGGGGTATATATAATGCAACAGACACCATTTTCTTCAGTCTTTCTTGCCGCGCGGTGCCCGAAGCAGAAGCAGTTTTCAAGTGCCGGTCGACCGACTCCTGAGATTTTTGAATTCGAATTTCAGACCAAAGTCTTCTATAAAGCTAAGTACCCCGTTGGGGAAACTTTTCTTGCCTCAGACCGATGTCAGAAAAAGTTAACAATTGTATTTCTTGTCGGAAGCAAATACCTCAAGGATTTTCATTCTTATTGCATACCTTGCCTAGGCCCAGACCACGACGTCACTAGTCGTTTTTGTGCTAGGTTTAATAAGCGTACTATAAAAAGAGGCTTTGATTTCGCACGACACTACTTCGGTAGAAAATTTAACTACACTATGCCGTCGGAGCAACCGACTACCGGTGAGCACAAAAAACGCAAGGATAAGGACAGGCAGCCCAGGCCTAAGCCAGATTCAGAGGCCTTGGCTGGTCCGGTCTCCGGTTCCCCTGTCTTCAGTGAGGCTCCGACACAGCCTCTGACTACTGCAGATCTGGAACCCGAGACCGCTTTGGAACTTTTGGCAGAATGTACCAGGCTGACGCAGCCTTTTTGTTCAGGCCCTACCGACGACATTGCTGAAAAAGATGTCGGTGCTGCAGAGACACCTTCGGTTTCTGAAGACGTTTTCAGACCGACGCTCACCATTAAAACGTATCCTAAGACGAAGACTCCTATTAAACCTAAAAGGACTGCACTTCAGTCCCCTGTTCAAGGCCCCATGCCTAAGAAACAGATGCTCAAAATGGCTGAAGATTTGATCTCTCTAATCAGGGGTTCCCAGCCCCCTCCTGACAAAAGGCCTAGACAAGAGGAAGATTGTGTCCTCTGAACAAGTGTCCATTTCCTCAGACTCCTCTGAGGACCAAGATTACTCCTTCTCCCCATATGAAGATTCTGATGCTGAGGATTCCATACCCTCAGCTTCTCCTCCTGAAGACTATTCCTTTGGGGAAACTTTACACACTGTGAGGGAACATTTTCACTGGGAAGGTCAGGACTACTCTGACTCTAAGAAAAGGCTCAGAGTTTCTTTTACTCCCCCAGCACAGACCACTTGCCATCCCAACAGTTTTAGACATTGTAGATGATGTTTACTTAGAATCCAGTTTGAACCCAGACTCTCTTCCTCCTGCTCCGGCCAAACCTGACGGATACTACAGAGTGCCTGATTCCCACAAATTTCTTTATAAAAGTCCTGTTGCTGATCCTGAGACCATCTCCCAGGGTCCCAAAGGGGCTAAGGCTTCTATGGCTAAAAATCCTGTACCCTCTGAAAGGGACTCCAGAGCACTAGACAGGTGGGGGGGAAAAAGGTTTACACCTCAGCCACTCTCGCTATGAGGGCACTAAATTGCCAATTTCACATGCTAAAGTATCAGCAATTTCTTATCTCTGTTAAAGCAAAAAATGAGCACTCTGAATTGAAAGAAATGCAGGATCTGTTGCATGCAACTGAACAGGTGGGCAAACGTATTTTACAATGTGGGTTTGATTCTTTGGAGGCCTCCTGCAGAGCAGCTGTCACCGAGTCCGTTATACGTAGGCATGCTTGGTTAAAAGAACAAACTCTGCCTGATCATGTTAAAGCAAAGCTTCTAGATGCTCCCTTACAGCAGGATGTTCTTTTTGGAGTTAAAGCAGAAGAAGTCTTAAAGAAAATGGAGGATAAGGCAAAATCTATGCAGACAGTCAAAGATTTCCTACAGGTACAGCCCCCTCGCTTCAGCAGAAACTGGCCAACAAAAATTGGTCCTTTCCAGCTACTGACAGACCACAGAGGGGTAAATACAGACGTCCAAGAGGCAGAGGACAACCACAAGCCCAGTACAAACCCCGCCAATGAGGCACTGCAACACAGAAGGGAGGAGAAGACAGGTCCCAAGCTACCAGAAGGCAAACTCAATGACTTGCACCTTATCTGGCCAAGCCACACTCTCTTGGCAGCCCCCTTGGGAGGAAAACTCGTGCTTTTTTCAGACAACTGACACTGTCACAAAGGACAAATGAGTCCTAGACATAATTTTACGAGGATACAGATTCCATTTGCCCTGACAGCCTTCAAGGACCTACTTCATCCAGGACAACTACTGATAGACAGACAACACCACGGTCATGTGGTATATAAACAAGCAGGGGAGGCACTCATTCTTACCCCCTTTGCAGACTAGCCATGACTTTGTGGGACACAGCATTGACTTACCAAGTACATCTGCAGGCACAATTCCTGCCAGGAAAGATAAATACTCTGGCAGACTAAGCAGAAACCTCATGGATCCCCACGAGTGGAAATTTGATCCACAAGTCTTCAGCATGATAACAAGGAAATGGGGATGCCCGGATATAGATCTATTTGCCTCTCCTCACAACTACCAACTAAAAAGATTCTGCACAAGGACTTATCACAGACAAGCATGGAAAGTGGATGCCCTATCTTTCAGCTGGAAAAGCTTAGCCTTTCCTCCACTGCCTCTCCTCCCAAAGGTACTCCTAAAGGTCAGACGAGAAGCCAAAGATGATATTGATTGCCCCAGACTGGCCCCGCCAGCACTGGTATCCAATCCTAAGGACCTTGTCTCAATGCCTGGCTTGGACCTTGCCTCATACCTCCTGTACTATCCCAACAAAACAATCAGATCCTGCACAGCCAACTAAAGACCTTAAATCTGGCAGCATGGCGGATAATGTAGTGATACAAAACGCACCTGTCACTAAAGCTGTAATGGATGTCATTTTGGAGGCCAGAAGGACTAGTACCAGAAAATCTTATGCTGGAAAATGGAAGAGATTCTGTGCTTGGAACCAGGCACAAGGAATTGACACAGCTGTACCAAATATTCCTCAGATTTTGCGATACTTAACTAAGATGCTGGACAAAGGCCTATCCTTTTCATCAATTAAAATTCATGCCTCTGCCATTTCGGCTCATTGCAATACAGAGCCACCAGTCTTTTCTCATCCCTTGTTAAGGCAGTACCTCAGAGGAGCCAAAAACTTAAGGCCTCCAAGGAGATCACCAATACCAGCATGGGACCTCAATTATGTTTTGGAAAAACTCACCCTGCCTTCTTTTGTGCCAGCCTCTACAGCTGATATAAAGTTTTTATCTTTGAAAACAGCTCTGCTCCTAGCAATAGTCTCTGCAAGACTAGTCTGAGCTACAGGCACTCATGGCTGTGGAACCTTTTATCATTTTTTATCCAGACAGGGTTTCTCTGAGGACAAACCTGACATTTATGCTTAAGGTAGTGTCCAGTGTGGCCCTTAACCAAACTATTCATCTGCCTACTTTTTATCCAAACCCACAGAATAAGGGGGAGAGAATTCTGCATTCTTTGGACATGCACAGCTACGCTTCTACTTGGACAGAACCAAAGCTTTCAGGAAGACAGAGCAACTACTAGTGGCATATGCTGCAGGATCACAAGGAAAGGCTATCTCAAAGCAGACTGTTTCAAATGGATAGGCCACTGCATTCGTTTCTGCTATTCACAACATGGCAAGCCAGTGCCTAAGGGCATTAGGCCACATTCAACCAGAGCAGCAGCCACTTCAGCAGCCTTCCTCAGGGGAGTACCACCCAAAGACATTTTAGAGGCTACTACCTGGAGTTCAGTGCACACCTTTACAAAGTACTATCCTTTACCACTCTACTCTAAATCCAGGGCAGGCTTTGCCACTGCAGTTCTGCAGGGCCTCATAGCTGCTCTTAATGCTATTTAGCTCCAGCCTCCCAACCATAGCTTTGGGATTCAACCCAAGAGTAATGACTACAACAGTGAAACACGAAGAACATAGTACAGTTGTGTACCTACCATAAATGTAGATGTTAGAGTGTATTCACTGTTGCAGTCCAGGTTACCCACCCACCATCCCCCATGTCTTTGCTGCAACTTATCTGCACCTCTCTGATCTATACAACCTATGTGGTGTATTTGCTTGTAGATGAAGGTATTATATATTTTGGTACATGTATGTTTTATTGGCATATTTTTAGCCTACCCTTTTGGGGGCACCTGACATCTGGGGCAAGAAAAACTGAAGAAAATGGCATCTGCTGCATCTTTTATACCCCTGGTGCACTGACATCAGGGAAGAGGTGACAACAACCGACGCCGGACCTAGACTTTGGAATTCAGGCCGACTGAGGGTAGCCTGCCAGCAGGATAACCCAAGTGTAATGACTACAACAGTGAATACACTCTAACATCTACATTTATGATAAGTGTACACAACTGTACTTTTCCTCCTATTGTATAGCTTGTTTATGGCAGGGGTCCACCAGACTGGTTTCCTTTTCTTGGAGGAGTGAGTCTTGGTTTTGCTTGGGATAGCACGATCCATCCATTCTTCTAGGTTCCAGTAGAGTGCATTAGTAAAGGATTTTGCAGCTTTGGCAGTGTTATCCTTTAGCGTGGGGGATTTGGAACTTTCCACCTCTGTCTTAAGTAACGTGAAGTTTGCTTTTGAAAAGTTTTTCACGGTGGTTTCTTTGACCGGGGGTGGGGGCAGAATGTTATCCAGAGTAATTAGTTTATGGTCAGATCTAACCAGTGAGGGGTTGACCTCTGGTGTGGAACACCGGTCGCCCATGTTGGTGATGACTAGGTCCAATATGTTGTCACCTCTAGTGGGGGGGGGGGGTGTTGACCAGTTGATCCAGGGCATTTGAGTTTATAAATTCTAGGAAATGTTGAGCAAGGGGAGTTGGTACTTGAGTAGTTCTTCCAGTTAATGTTTGGGTAATTGAAATCACCCAATATCAGTGTGTTTGGGTGTTAGGTGGAATATATAAATACATGCCAGTGTAATTCTCCCTTGCCAGTAACCTCTTGGCACTACAAACCTGCCATTTATTATTTTTTTATACTCTTCTGTCACTATTGGAGCTCATCTTGCAAAAGTACTCTTTTCCGTTGTCCCAGATATTCTGCTGAATAACCACCCCAAAAAGATTTCTTTATCAAATTCACATGTTCAGTTCTTTCCAAGCATCTCTCCTGTAACACAGCTATTTGCATTGTAAATTTTTAATATAGTTCACTAGTTTTTTTTTTCTTTGTAGCCATCTGTGAGACCATTGACATTTTAAAGACATTACAGAAGGCATCATTGTATTGAAAGGTTATTCCTACTTTTTGTACAACACCTTTTTTGTTAAACGTATAGATCTGATACTATCTGTGTCATTATCCATCACCAAGGGGTCTTGGATCTGTCCTTGGATCCGAGCCGGCAACTTCTCAGATCCGGAACTCAAGCTCCTTCACTTCCTGTGATCCCTTGCTGCCTTCTAACCCTCAGATCTCGTTTGCCTCTGAAATGCTTCAGATGTGCATCAGGCTCAGGCTAGCAGATAGCAGTTAAGTGCTTTCTTTTTTGGGGGTTTTGTAGCTTTTTATGTTTGTACTTCTCAGTTGATAGTCTAGTTTACCTCCCATCCCGGTTACTAAATTCTTAAATTTAGTTGAGAATCCCCCACTGAAAGAAGCCAAAACTGTTGGTTTAACTTGAGTTAAGACCTGCATAAGGCTGTGCAGGCTCTTCAGCTCGGGCAGGCTTCTGTGCAGGCCCTTCAGCTTGGGCAGGCTTCTGTGCAGGCCCTTCAGCTTGGGCAGGCTTCTGTGCAGGCCCTTCAGCTTGGGCAGGCTTCTGTGCAGGCCCTTCAGCTTGGGCAGGCTTCTGTGCAGGCCCTTCAGCTTGGGCAGGCTTCTGTGCAGGCCCTTCAGCTTGGGCAGGCTTCTCCTGCTTGCATCACTCCTATTAAATGGAAGTAGTCTTCAGATGAGGGTTACTACTCTTGATATTTGGAGCAAGGACTATTTTTTCCTTTGTTGGTTTTGAATCTGATGCTAATGATCTCAGATTTCTGAAGACGTATCCTGTACTGATTCTCTACTCTGTCCAGAGTGAAGGAGCTCTTTAAAGGAAAAGTCAAAATGTGAAGTTGTTAAATTTCAGTTTATTCTCACTTCTGGGTTCGGAGTTGATCCTGTGCTCCGACACGTTCGATAGCAAAGCTCAAGGTTTGCCAGTAGCTAGAGACCAAGCCCCTTATCCCACAATGCACTGCGGGAATTACCTCAAATCTAGTTTGCCGCGGCAAGAGAAATCTTGGTGATCCAGTTAGCTCCGACCATTTGTGGGGGAAAAACCCAGCAAGTTTTATAAAAAAAAAAAAAGCTTTCCGTTTTGTTTTTCTAAGATAGCTGTGTGTTAGTATTAGATAATAGAATCTATAGTTTTAGATAGTTAGTGCCCTGTTGGCTTGGTTGGTTGGTGTGGGCCTTTAGCCCTATTTACACTTACTAGTCTTTTCTAATAGGGTTTTTCTCTGTGGGCCTCTCTAGCCCTATATTTGTAATCTATAATTATTTGTTATAGATAGTGCCCGGATTGGGCTTAGTTGTTTTGCGGGTCTTTACTGTCTTACTTTTTGCAGTTTACTGTTTTGTTTTACTTAACTGTGTCGGATGAAAAGGAGAAATCCCATCCTAAATCGGGATTCAAAAAATGCCCAGATTGTGGGCAGAAAATGTCAGTCACTTGACGGACACATTCAATGTGTCTACTGTCTGGGGGCTAAACACCTCCAAGACGCTTGCAGCATTTGCCATTCCTTTTCTTCGAGTCCTCTTGGAGAGGAGGAGGAAGCTTATAGACAGGGGATTATTACAGCATTCCTTTTTTGAGGGTGTTGAGTAGCCATGAGGGTACTAGCACATCCTCCAAATCTACGGATCCTAAAGTGACAAAAAAGGCAAACTTCAGAGGGAGGGTCATCTGTTCCACAGACCTCAGAACAGTGTGTATCTTTGATTCGGAGCCAGCTGTCAGTATTGGAGCCGGTCTCTGAAGTTCCTGTTCTCCTCTGCTCCAGCCAGCACCTTCGGTGCATTCAGCCAAGTCATCAGTCAGCCTTTCAGATTTGGGCATGGATCAGCTAGTGCAGAAGCTTTTACAGGCACCAGGATTTGCCAAATTGTTGTCGGCCCCGACCAGCTCGTCGGTGCCGAAGACTATGGAACTGGATTTGTCTACTCCTGAGCCGTACTGGACTTTCAGAGCCAAAGGATACTGCACAGATGATTGTCGAACCCTTGGATCCGATATCCGCACCGGTGTTATCTGCTCCATCTACTCGGATGTCCTCTGCACAGACCAAGGACTTTAGGAGCCGACGCTCTCCCATCGGTTCCGGGAGGATAGTCTTAACAGATTTGTCCATGCCAACTCTTCCTCTCGGGGCTTCAGCTCAGATGAGCTCTGCTCCTGCCTCGGGCTCGGAGCCCAGAGTTTCTGTGCGGGAGGATCGGGCGGTACTCTGTGGTCCGTCCACTCCTTCTCGTCGGAGCCATGGTGCCTTCGATGCTATGAGGAGGGTTTGTCTCCAAAGACGTCTGCATCGGTTCAGCCTTCCTTCTCCCCTCAAGCTCCTGCGTCTGCTTCTTCGTCTGCCGGTCCCCCCCAAGCATAGAGACCCTGAGCCTCAAGTATCCCTACAGGGCGTCCCCTGCTCTTCTGAGACCTCCTCAGATTCCCCCCCACTGAGGAGGTGCCCAGGAAGAGACAGACTCCCCACAGGAGTCTGTGACATCTGACATGGACTTGGATGAGTCAGAAGGGTCCCTTTGATCCCCCTCTGAGGATATCTCCTTTGCAGAGATACTAGAGATCTTTAGAGGGACGATTGGCAGTCCAAGACCCCTACTGAGGACGAGTCCGTGCTCTTGAAGGCTTTTGTGTCGCAACCTTCCACTTCTTGGGTGTGTCTGCCTTATGATGAGCTCATGGAACTGATCTCTCTTAAGACGTGGGATTCACCTGGAGGCCATGGAACCTGTTCCTCGTAAGCCCAATAAATTCATGTCTGCCTTAGTGGACAAGCCATTTTTGACAAAGGGAGTGCCTGTTGATGCCATGGTGGTAGCTGTAGCCCACCAAAAGAAGTGTCTGAAAAATTCACACCTATCCATCCTCCTAACAGAGATTCTAGGGTCATGGATAGATATGGGAAACACATGTTTAGTTCAGCGACTTTTTCTCTGCGATCACTGAACTACTTGACCCACTTTACGAGACTACAAAGAGATCTCCTGAAAGAGCTAGGAGATGTTCTCCAGGGTACGGTAGCTGCAGGGGTGGCCGACAAAGTCGACGCTCAGCTCACTACCCTAAACTCAGTGGTGAACTCGTCCATGCATCTCATAACCTATGCAGGTGATGGTTCGAGTAGAGCCGCTAGTTTGGGCATTGTTCTTCGAAGACGAGCCTGGATGCGTCTCTGTTCCTTTGCGGAACCCTTTAAGTCTTCCTTTATTAACACCCCATTTGATGGCTCATCACTATGTCCAAAATAAAGGAAACTTTAAACCAGGTGCGAGCAGGAAGGCAAGACCTTATCTGCCGTTGGAGTCTGTTTTTCTACCCCTACTTGGCCGTATCCAAAGGGCCCTAGGGGAGGGAAAATGTGGTTTCAAAAAGCACAGGGAGCCTTTCAGGACACATGTGGAGAAACCCCCCTCTAGAGGCAAAGGAGGGGGTTATAATGGAAGACGCCACCCCCGCGGAAGAGGGAGTCCACAGCAACAGGGTGACAGAGGTCAGTTCTCTGGTCAACCCTACCAGTGCCCCTGAAAGGGGGCCCGACTGTTCGGCTCTGGAGGCAGTTGGGGGTCGCTTTTTTTTGTACCCAGAAGCCTGGCTAAACATAACAGATACATGGGTACAAAGCATCATTTCCAGAGGATATTTCATACCGTTCTCTTCCCCTCCCATTCCTGTAAAGAGAATCCCAGATGTTCCACCCAATCTCAGGGAACAAGCAATCGTAGAGATCCACAGATTGCTAGAAAGAGTTATCCAACCAGTCCCAGCAGACCAAGTTGGATTTGGAACTTACTCAAGATTCTTTTTGGTACCAAAGAAAACTGGGGACTGGAGACCTATCTTGGACCTCAGAAGACTCTACCAGTTCGTAAAGAAAGAGAAGTTCCGAATGGTCACGCTTCAGTCCATTCTTCCCTTCCTAGGGAAAGGCGATTGGATGTGCTCCATAGATCTCAAGGATGCGTACTATCACATAAAGATGAACAGACGCTCTAGAGATAATCTGCGTTTCCGGCTGGGAGCCAATCATTACCAGTTTCGAGCCCTGCCCTTTGGTCTCACTACGGCCCCCCAGAGTGTTCAAATGCATGGCAGTGGTCACAACTCACCTGAGACGTCTAGGATTCCAGGTGTTTCCATACCTAGATGATTGGCTCCTCACCGCAACCACAAGGCATCATTTGACTCAGCAACTCAATACACTCTGACACTCTGCCATTAATTAGGCATTACAGTCAACTTCGAAAAGTTTGCCTTATCTCCATCGCAGCATACCGTATTTATAGGAGCAGAGTTAGATACCTCAACTACCACTCTACATCTTCCTATCGAAAGAGTCTCGCTTCTCTGCCAACACGTCAGCTCACTGGTGTCTAAGAACAAAGCTACAGCAGCAGAGGTATTGAAGGTACTAGGTTTGATGGTGGCAGCAATCCTGGCTATACCACTTGCAAGGATGCATATGTGAATTCTTCAATGGCTCCTCTTTGCTCAGTGGTCATACCAGAACCTACCGATGCACCACATGATTCTCATCACGGATTCTTGCAAGAGAGACCTTCGGTGGTGGCTGATGTCTCCATGTCACAATCGGAAGACCTTTTGTGTCCCCCCCCCCCCCCAGTAGCCACTGTGACCACGGACGCTTCCCTGATAGGGGGGGTATTTTCAGGGAAAGACTGCCCAAGGCACATGGACAGATCAAGAATCACATCTGCACATCAATGTTCTAGAGCTGAGAACGGTACTTCTGGCGTTGCAGAACTTTCAGGACTCTCTCCCTCTAGGAACTATTGCAGTTCAGACGGACAACATGTCAGTCTGGTACTTGAAGAAGCAAGGCGGAACCAAGTCTTACCCCCTTTGTCGAGAAGCCCTCAGGGTCTGGCAACGGGCTGTGTCGTCCCAGCGTTTTCTGTTAGCAACACACATCCCGGGGAAATCCAACGTGATGGCGGACAAGCTAAGCAGTGCGATATTGCTCCCTTATGAGTGGTCTCTCAAACAGGTTGCGGAGTTGATTTTCCGCAAATGGGGCCAGCCTTGCTGCGACCTCTTTGTCAGCCACATCAATTCAAAATGCAGAAGCTACTTTGCCCTAATACCACCTCCCAGTCATCCCCCGAGAGATGCACTTTTACAAGATTGGCCCCAGGGTCTCCTTTATGCATTTCCACCCTTCCCATTGATACCCAGATTTTTACAGAAAGCAAAATCGCTGGGAAGGACAGTTATTCTCATAGCCCCCTACTGGCCTCGACAGATTTGGTTCCCGTTTCTCCACCATCATCTGTTGGAAGATCCATGGATCCTGGACCCAATTCCGGACCTTCTGACGCACCCGTCAGGGGACCTCCATCCTTCACTGCAGTCCCTGAAACTGACTGCTTGGCTAATCCACTTCCCGTAATTGCCAAGCTTCATTCAATTTCAGAAGATACAAGACAAATTCTCTTGTCTTCTCACAAGCCATCTACCAGGAAATTATATGACAGTAAATGGAAAGTTCTCAATTTGGGCCAACACGCAGAAGATTAACCCTTTCCAAGCTCCACTATCATCTATTTTAGAATTCTTGACAAAGATTTTTAAGGAAGGGGCAGCAGCTGCGTCCAGTTAGCTGTCATCTCAAATTTTCACCTTTGGTTTGGTGGCTCAAATGTTAGTTGTCTTTCGGCTTTAACCTCATTTTCTTTTTCTGTAACTTCGCCATTACTTATTCTCTTGTCTACTTTTCTTCTTTTTTCTCTTTTTTTTGTATTGGAAAATGTTCAATATCCTGATGCCTTTGCCTATATTTCTCTTTAAATATCTTTAGTGCTGCTCTTTTTGTAGATCAGTTTTGCTTTTTCCTTTGGATAAATATTACACCATATTAAACTCTTTTTTTTTTTCTTTCTCGTGTCCATATTTCTTCTTCAGATGTCTCCTGATGTTCCCGTTTCTCCTTACTTTGGGGACTCGCTCCATATTGCTGTGATGTATCCAGTGTTATACTTTATACACCAGATCCTTCAATTCACAATTATTCCATAACTTCAACTTATATGTATTTTTTAACTTCTACTTTACTAATCTTCTGTTCTACATTCCCTCTTTGTGATATTATTTTTATTATGAAATTTGCCATATCTGGATGTCTTTGCCTGTATTTCTCAACGAACATCTTTGGGGCCGCCTTTTTTGTATTGATTAATTTGGCTATCTCCTTTCCATAAATATTGTACCGTATCAGATCTCTCTCTCTCCCATGTCCATATTTCTTTTTTTATACCTTTCAAAAATCTCTAGGTTTTGTTCTTTATATTTTTGCACCTCCTCAGATGCTTTTTTTTCCCTCGAAGAGATCAATGTTTCTTGCTCTATATGTTTTTCATAAATCTTTTGTGTTAATGAACACTTTTTTTTTTTTTTTTTTTGAAGCTTCAAGAAAAAATTCAGAAGTATTTTTCTTTCCTCTAATTTCTCTCAATCTTTTTGTATGTCGTGTGTGTGGAAATTTTGGGCTTCTTGCATAATAATAACAAAACTTAGTAACAAAACATAATTTCTTATCCTAAGTAGTTCACTCTATTGTCTTTTTGGCCTATCAGTTGTGATTTTGTGTGGACTACTACTTCTACACCAGCGGGGGCATCCTCCCCCCGGGCCTGGCCAAGCCCAGCCCCCATCATAGGAGTGTGTCAGTGTCTTGAGGATTCTACACTGTAATTTTTTCTGGTCCTGACACCAGTGCACCTACCAGGATTGGACACTTTTTTTTTTTTTTTTTTTTATCTTTGGTCTTGTGTACTCTGTTTTTATTTTAATTTTTATCCTTCTGTCCATGATATGATATATAAAATACAGTGTATAGATCAGTGCTGTCTTAGTGACATTTTGTGAAAAACAGGGTCCACCTTGGGAAGGTACTCAGCAAGATTTAAGGATGAATTCAGTTTCAGCAACACCACTCTGCTTTGCTTGCTGACATCATTTTGTCATTTGGACCCTATAGGGTCAGTATAGGTGGCTCCATTGACAATGAGCTCTGCACTCACGGTTGTGTATCGCCTTTGAGGTTGCAGGCATAGCTAAAGAATGCTTTGTGGTTGTCCTTGGCCTGGAAGGCCAAATTTACTGCAAATTTGTCTTTGTTGGACTTTATTTGTCCTCTGAGTTGTTTATATAGTGTAAAAGTTCTTTTATCCTGCTAGGTGCTATACCGCCTAATTTTTGCCATGATATTTTTTTTTATATATAGCCTATTGATGTTATGATTCCACCATGGATCTTGTTTCTTTTTTGTTCTGTTCTTCCTGATGTGTACAGCTGCCTCTACACAGCTATTAACATGCTTGTATAGAGTTTGTGAACAGTTATTCATAGGTAGCAGTTGTTTCAGGTTTTTGTGGGACTTGGAATGTTGCCATATTATCGCTTAATAGTAGAAAGCCTTGAACATTCCAGAGTTAGCTGCAACTCCAGGGTTTATTTTTACTTCACAGAAGACCATTTTGTGTTGTGACCTTATCAGAGAACTGAAACACAAAAACCAAGTCAGCAGCACCAAGACCCACCACAGGAAGTATCAGGAATCCAAAAAAATGTAAAATTAAACAATTTATTGAAGCGCATTTCGTTGCTTGTAATGTGGCAACTTCTTCAGAAAAGATGCACAGTTTCAAACAGTAGTTTATAAGTAATTGAGACATGTCATGTGATAACCACACCTCCAGTAAATCAAGTTCTTAAAGAAACATTTGCTAAAAAAAACACGTGTTCATAAAACCTAAATACAAAAGCTGCAAGTTGGTTAGATTAAATGTGTCATCAAAACTGTTATAAATAGTTATACAGAAGGCATTAAACTGTTAGACTCGAACAATAACAAAGTTAGACTAAACTTCAAAATAACGGGATAATCAACCGGTATATATCTCTAAAATATTTTAGAGCTAAAATGAATAGAATTATATTCAAGCACAATACCAGTTACTGTCTCAAACTTCTTAGTTTCAGAAGACAGGCAATATTACAAGCATTATTTAAACCTGGTACAACAAATGCATTCAAACGGATTTGCCATTCAAGCTCATGCTCCTCTAAAAGTAAGTTCAGTGGGCCACCTCTCAAATTAGCTTGAACTTTATCTATAGCTTTAAAGGTAAATTTGTGGGCCACATTGTGCTTTCTTTGCTTATACGTTTACTGTCATACATAATTCCCAGTTGATAGTGGGGTAATTAAAGTCAACCATGAATATGATATTGGGTTGGATGGTGTGCGTTTCCATTAAGTTTAAACACATGCTGTGGGTTTCCTGGGCCATAAAGAGAAACATATAGCTTGCAAGGAAGAGAGCTGGGATTTGGTCTCTGATTTGAAGATGGAGAAGTTCAAGTGCATTGTCCTGTTGGACCTGCCTTAAAGTATATTTATTTTGGATGTATTTTTGATGTAAATCTAAATACCTCCCCCTTTAAGTCCCTGTCTGTGTAGTAGCTGGATGTGTGGAAGGCATTATAGCCGTGCACTGCCAATGTGTTGTCTGTGAGTTTAAACCATTGTCTCAGTGACCACACAGATATTAGCATTGTGAAAAGAGCTTGAAGGATTGGAGTTTTTTGGTGTCATGTTGTCCTATCTTGCCTTCATTCTTACTGGATGGGTTTGGAACTGATCCTCCGTTTCAACTCGGCCATATAGTAAAGCTCGAGATCTTCCACTGGCTCGTGTCTGTATCCCTATCCCATCATGCTCTAGTGAAGCTCCCCAGATCTTGTTTGCCGCTAAACAGATGGGTGCTTCCATTTTAGCTCTGGCTAAGTGAACAAATCTTTATTCTTTGTTCGAAAAGTTCTTCTACTTTAAAGTAAATTTAGTGTTTACTATTTTGTTGTAGTTAGACAAAGTTCGTTGCTTCAGGCTGTCGTTTTTTTTGTTAGGCCTTTGTTTCCTTCCCGTCCCACTTAAATTTCTATCACGTAAGCACATTTTAGTTAAAGGGTTTTCCTACTATTACTGTTAACATTTTTGAGGTTCATATCTAGTTTACTTTGATTTAAAAAAGAAAGGGTGTCAGCCCGTTTAAGTTAGAGGGCTACCACTGCCTGTTTTTAGTTAGAGGCCATTTTGCTATTGTTTATTGTTGATATCCTTGAAATCTTTAAATAGTTAATCTTATTGTTAAAACAAAAGGATTGTCAGCCCATTTAGGTTAAAGGGCTGCCGCTGCCTGTTTTAGTTAAAGGGCTACCAAACTTCTTTCCTTCCTCTTGTTTGTTGAAGTTTCTCCAAAAAAAAAAGTTTGTTATTTTATATATTATATCGTAGGTGTTTAGTGTGTTAAGTAGTTGTTAATTTGCTCTTGTGTGGAGACTGTGATTTTGAACATGTCCAAGGAGAATAAGGAAACAAATCCTTTGAGCTTCAAAAAATGTGGTAAATGCAGCCAAAAGATGTCATTAACTGATTCCCATATTTGCGTCTACTGCCTGGAAGCAGTACATCTTCAAGAGTCATGTTCAATATGTTATTCAGTCAGCTCCAGAGTACTGCTAGAAAGAAGAAACAAATTGTGAGAGGGTTACTGAAATCCCCCTTTCAAGAAGCTCTAGAAGAAGGTCCAGGCATAGTATAGACACAGTATGATCAGGAATAGCATGTGTATTAGAGCACAGCTGCACTGTCTCAAGTACATTTAGGTTCATAGGTTCATACTAGGCTATCTGCCCAAGGGCATTTATAAGCCTAGCCCAGAGTTTTGTGGCTTTTGCCACCCCTTTAGTTTGAAGGATACTATGCCCATTATTTTGCTGTACCTCTGTCAAGCAGTGACACTGAGATAATCCCTGGGGTATATCTGCGATCTCCCATCCATTGGTCAAGATTTCTCTTGAACAAGGCCAGCGAGGTGCTCTGCCTCACATGTACCGGGAGTTTGTTCTACAGCATAGGGAGTCTCTGGGTGATGAATCTGTCCCTCCAGCACGTCCTATTAATAACCGTGTCAAGGTTTAAGTCTCCCGCCCTTGTAGTTCTGATTCTGGGTTGGACATGGCCTTGTATGTCAGGCACAGGTCACCTCTGAGCAGACGGTAAGCGACTGAATAGAGCTGGAGTTCCTTCAGTCGGGCAGCATAAGACATATTTTTGAGACCCTTTATCCTTTTGGTGAGGAACTTTTGGGGCCTTTCCAGTTGCTGCAGGTGTTGGGTCAGATACATTCCGAATGGGGCATTGTACTCAATCATTGGTCTGATGAGTGATGAGTACAGGGGGACGATGACCTCCCTTGATCTAGATGTGAATCCCTTCATGATCAGGTGGACAATGTAGAAGGTCTTCCTAACTACTTTGGCAACGTGAGTGTCAAACGAAAGGTTACTGTCAACCTGGGTCCCCAGATCCCTGATAACCTCTTCTGTGCTCAGTGGATTGCCACCTATATGGTAGCTAGGGGTAAAGTACAGTTTTGTACCTACCATAAATGTAGATGTCCGATAGATATGCAACTGCAGTCGCAACACATGGGCTGTCCTGCCCCAGGCAGCCCCCGGTCGGCCGGACTCCAAAGTCTGGGTCCGACGTCGCACCTCCCTCCGACGCCAGAGCGGCTGGAGCACACAAGTATCAGCCGACGCCATTTTCCTCAGTGTCTCTTGCCCCAGATGCCAGGTGCCCTCCAAGGAAGGCTGTAATCAAATTGGAAGACAAAAACAGGATTCCAGACAAATAAGTAAGCAATAAACAGATACACCATAACAGATATCCCCAGCTAAGAGAACAGGGATAGGAGTGGACCCAAGGCATAGAGGGGTATGGAGGGAGGGAAAATCTGACTGCAGTTGCATATCTATCGGACATCTACATTTATGGTAGGTACAAAACTGTACTATGTCCTTCAAGAATGCAACTGCAGTCATAACATATGGGTAGAATACCATAGCTTAGCTGGGGGAGGAGGAATGCTCTAGGAAAGAGATGGCGTGGCAATCAAACCCTGCAGGACTGCCGAAGCAAAACCTGATCTGGAGTATAGAGGGAGATTGTAGTGTTTGGAGAATGTATGCACGGAGCTCCATGTAGCAGCTTCTAGAATGTCCTTTGTAGGCACCCCTCTTAAGAATGCTGTAGAGGTGGCTGTAGCTCTGGTGGAGTGTGGTCTGACATTGGCTGGAACATTCTTCCCATGGAAGGAATAACAAAATCTGATGCAATGTCCAATCCATTTTGAAATGGTCTGTTTTGAAATTGCTTTTCCTTGTACTCCAGGGGCGTAAGCCACAAAAAGTTGATCAGACTTCCTACTGGTCTTGGTTCTGTCCAGGTAGTAGCGAAGTTGTCTGTGAATGTCCAAGGTATGTAACAGTCTTTCCCCTTTGTTCTCAGGATTGGGGAAGAAAGCAAGCAGACGAATAGCTTGATTTAAAGAAACCCTAGATACCACCTTTGGCATAAAAGTAGGGTTGGTTCTTAAGGAGACCCTGTTTATTATGTATTTATGGCATGACATAGTATGATCAGGAATAGCATGTGTATTAGCGCACAGCTGCACGGTCTCAAGTACATTTAATATGTATTTATGGCACAACACAGTATGATCAGGAATAGCATGTGTATTTGAGCACAGCTGTACGGTCTCAAGTACATTTATTATTTCTTTATGGCACGACACAGTATGGTCAGGAATAGCATGTGTATTAGAGCATAGCTGCACGGTCTCAAGTACATTTATTTATTTATGCACTTATTGACATTTGATTAAAGAATATAATGTATAATCTCAGTAATACAGTCAAAAGACAGATGGACCCTCATTTTTAATATCCCCCTATAACAAAGTGAGAATGTAACCCTTGTATTGAAAAGAGAAGTTTTGATCTAGACATAATGACAGGTAGTACAGTATTAAGGAGTGGTTATATTGCAGCACGGTGGTGCAGCGGTTAGCATTGTCGCCTCACAGCAAGAGGTTCTTCCGTTCGATTCTCGGCTGAAGTGCCTTCTGTGTGGATGGAGTCTGCATGTCCTCCCCGTGGTCGAGTGACGTTTAAAGACATGCAGGTAGGTGCGTGCATGAATGGGTGCACCTACTTTGAAGGTTGGGCTGGCAACTTGACACCGTAAAAATCCACTGGAGTTCTGTTGTGCTGACCCATAACCGGAGAAAAGCCGAAAGACATTGCTTTTGCTATATTGCAGCACTGGCCAGCATTATTTTAGAGAACAGATTTCCAATGTGTGCTGCGTATCTTCAGTAATGTCAGTAACACAGGGTTATCACATGTCCCACTTTATGCAGGACAGCCACTGCATGGGCAGTTGTGTCCTGTGAAAAAACATCAAAAATGTCAAATATCAGAATCAGAAATACTTTACTGATCCTGCAAGAAATTGCTGCGAATGAGAATTTTAGGGCAGAAATGTTTCTACATTTCCTTCAATACATGCATAAATCCATTATTGTGTCTTTAGAACACGTAAATATTATATGAAACCGCATAAATCAAATTGTAAAAAAAAACGAGCTTTTATTTTAGCAGTAAACTGAAGTCCAGTTCTTTGCACTTGTAGGTGTGGTTTGTCCTACAAAATCTCACATTTTCATACAAAAATCCCACTTTGGCAACAGGAGATGTGGCAGCCCTATTGTGCAAAAGCAGTATATGAAGTCAAGACACAACACACATATAAGGAAAAAGATCTATCTTGTGTCTATTTGCCATGAAGGGCAAGGTATTAAGAGTATGAGGTAGTGAAGAGGGCAGGATATCACTGCTCTGACGTTGCCTTCTTGTGAGTAACTTGGAACAGCAACAACAGCTGGAAAAGTGTCATCTATGACAAAGGATGGTCAGACAGGGAATTAGGCACTCGGGCAATACAGACAGAATGATGACAAAAGAAAACACACTATCATTCAGTTACTTGTGTACAGATAACCGTGGAATCAAGTATAAATGCATACAGTTGTAAGGTAGAAAGAGAAATATAACTGCTTATGAGCATATCATACAGTGCAACCAATAAATCGCCGACATGTAGTATGTAGCATGTATAGCAGGAAATGCGTGAGAGCAGCACAAAGTACAATATGAAGTTAAAGGAATGGATGACTTCAGACCTCTCAACTGTCCAGAGTTTTGCAGAATGCTCAAATTTTCATCTGATGTTTCTCGTCTGTTCTTTATAAAATTTGCAGTTTTCCTCCAAATCAATGAAGATGAAAGCCACTAAATAATGATATATATTTGAACTCAGACGACTTATCCTTCAGAAAATGCACAATAACACAGCTTGTGTTATTCTAGCAGCTTTCTGAGTTTATATGAGCAATGTAGACTATAAAACAGAAGGAACTGAAGACTGTCTACTCATGTGTGAACCCTTTAGAAGACATATGCCTTTTTACAGAGCTATTGGGTAAGAAAACAATCACACTTGGCTAGTATTCAGAGATCAATTTGACCATGGAAAAAAAGACTGTAGTTTCTACTACTATTTGAAACTTGCATCTTTTAGATACTTTCTACAGAAGCTAGGGCATTTGTCATAAAATCATTGTAGTTAGCTAGAATTTAGAATTCAGTACAAAATAAAATATGAAATGAAATTAACTGAAAACTCTGTTTACCAGTGTTTTAACTTTGCACTGCTCAGATGCTTTCCTGCAGGGTATTAGCAAGTCAGATCATAACACTCCTGAAAAGCTAGTTTCTCTGAGGATGAAAAGGACCGTTGAAACTAATGAATGACTGAGGGCTGTTACGATTACAACTGGAATTTGAGAAGGAATCTGCCCAACACTTCTGATGGTTCCTGTAAGCACCCTGCCCCCCAACCCCTGCAGGCAAAGTTGGGACATGCCCAGAAAGCCAGACTGAAAATGTAAACAAAGATCAGAATCAAAACAAAAAATCCCTGGGATTGTCCCTTTAAAGTAAATTCATCTGTATATTGTGGGTGCACTCTTAATGTAGGGATTGACTCAGTCAGTGGGAATCTATTACAAAAGATCTGCATGTATCAGATATGCATCCCCCTCTGGAAGAATGTCATAAAAAAGCATAAAAGACCTTTTTGCGAACAGTATCTGTTGATAGGGTTGCCATCTGACTTTTTTTTTTCCTACTTTTCTCTAAATGTCACATCTTTGATGCTACATGTTAGCTTAACATATAACCTATTATTTTATAACATTTAAAGCTTAGCATCTCAATACTGTGTTGTTGCTTACATAAATTTGTCAGAAGAGGTGACAATTGCTTTTAAACCCGACTGATCTAATTGCTTTGTTTTGCTGAGAAAGGGGAGTATTAAGTTCTCCTCCCCTGTGCATTAAAACAGTGGAAAACCGTTCCACAGCTTTCTGTCTCTTATATCAGTTTGTGTTCCTGACATAGCCTAGTACTTACCTATGAACCTATCTGCCCAAGGGCATTTATAAACCTAGCCAGAATGTGTTGGCTTTCGCCACCCCCTTAGATTAGTTCCCTGTGCCCCTGTCCAGCAGAGCCACTAGCTCCCTGTGCCACTGTCCAGCAGAGCCACTGCAGTGATCCCCGGGGTAAATTTTCTGTTTCCCATCCACCCGTCAAGGTTTCTCTTGAGTGTTAGTGAGAGGCTCTGGAATCCTGTTCCAAAGCATGGGGAGTCTCTGGGACAGGAATCTATCCCTCCAGCATGTCCTATTTATCGTTGTGGTGAGGTTTATATCTCTAGAGCGTGTGGCTCTCCAGGATTTGTTTTTTTTTTTTTTTTTTTTTTTTTTTTTTAGGTGGAGCATGTCCATCAATTCTGGGTTGGACCTGGCCTTGCATGTCAGGCAGAGGTCACCTCTGAGTAAGCGGTATGCAACCGAGTATAGCTTGAGTTTCTTAAGTCGGGCTGCATAGGGCATCTGTTTGAGGCCAGTAATCCTCTTGGTGAGGTACTTTTGTGGTCTTTCCAGCTGTTGCAGGTGTCTTGTAAGGTACATCCCAAATGGGGCGTTGTATTCTATGATGGGTCTAATGAGCGAGTAGAGAGGCACAATAATCTCTCTTGTTCTAGATGTGAACCCTTTTGTGATTAGGTGGACCACATAGAAGGATTTTCTAACCACCTTGGCAATAGGATTATCAAAGGAGAGTACTATCTACTTTGGTCCCCAGATCCATTATTACATTCCCTGTATTTAGGGAACTACCACCTGTGTGGTGTTTTTTCCAAAGGGGATGACTATGCACTTTTTGGCGTTTAGTTTGAGGCCATGATTTTGACACTAGGTATCCATCTCAGTGAGACCCTTCTGGAGGGTGTCTGTATCAGTAGGGGAATCTATTATGGCCCCTAGTTTGCAGTCATCTGTGAACTTGGTCAGCCATAGTCCTCCTATGCTTGCCTGTACCTCTGAGAAATATATACCGAACAGGAGGGCTCGCAGGACTGAGCCCTGGGGGACGCCACTTGTAACCGGTTTAGAGTCTGAAATAGAGCCTGCAACTCTCACCATGTGGGTTTTATCCATGTGCCATTTGGCAACCCATCTCGCGACGTAGGGGTTTGTTCAAGCTGGTGAGCTTGTCTATAATACTAGAATGGGGAATGGTGTGGAAAGCTTTTGCGAGGTCTAGGTAGGCTGTGTGGACGTCCTTTCCCTCGTCTAATGCCTTGGTAACGGTCTCAAAGAAGTCCACCAGGTTTGAGGCATGATCTGCCCTTAAAGCCAAACTGGGTAGGGTCCAATGTTTGGAGGTTCCCGATGTCTCTGTTAATGAGTTCCATGATGAATGCACTCCATAGCCTTGCAGACCAGGCTAGTCAGGCTTATAGGGTGATAGTTCCCGGGGTCTGTTGTGGCTCCACCTTTGTGGAGCGAGAACTGTTGCTGTGCGCCATTCTGTGGGTACATAGCCTGTAGAGAGGCTGAGTTTGAACAGTGTGTTTAGGTGAGGGGTTAGTTCATTTTGGAGCTCTTGTAAGACACAGCCTGGGACACTGTCCGGTCCCATTGAAGCTGTGTTTTTGGCTTTGGATAGGGCTGTTTTAACCTGTGTGTCTGTGATTGACTGGGCCCTACTTTATTCTGGTATGGTTATCGGCCCTTTAGGGGGTGAGAGGGGGGTGAAGTTTGCACTAAACCTGTCTGCCAGAATGTTGGCAATATCAGTCGGTTCAGTGTATTTTGTGCCATTCTGCACTAACTCAGATCAGATCTGAGAGTTTCTACGTAGGTTCTTGACATAGCTAAAGAACGCCATGTGGTTATCTTTGGAGTCATTGGCAATTTTTCTTTTGAAACTAGCCTTGGATGATTTAATGAGGAATTGTAGTTTCTTGCTGATACTGATCAGGGATGTCTTTCCTTCTTGGGATTTTACTCTCTGCTGTACTAGTTTCCTCCTCCTGTTGTATATCTTGTTTATGGGAGGGGTCCACCAGACTGGTTTCCTTTTCTTGGAGGAGTGATTATTGGTTTTACTTGGGATAGCACAATCCATGCATTCCTGCAGATGCTCATAGAGTGCCTTTGTAAAGGTTTCAGCAGCTTGGACACCATTGTCCTGTAGCTTGGGGGCTGTGAACCTTTCCACCTCGCTCTTATGTAACGTGACGTTTGCTTTTGAAAAGTTCTTTGTGGTTTCCTTGATTGGGGGTGGGGGCGGAATGTGGATATCCAGAGTGATTAGTCTATGGTCTGATCTAACCAGTGAGGGGTTGACCTCCGGTGTGGAACACCGGTCGCCCGTGTTGGTGATGACCAGGTCCACTATGTTCCCCTCTGGTGGGGGTGTTGACCAGTTGATCTAGGGCATTTGAGTTTATAAATTCTAGGAAGCGTTGGGCAAGAGAGTTAGTATTTGAGTAGTTCTCCCAGATTGTTTGGGTAATTGAAATCACCCAGTGTTAGGGTGTTTGGTAGGACCTTCATATTTCCCAATGTCTCCAGAAATGCGGAATGGGAGTCCTGGGTCATGGTGAGTGATCTGTAGCAAGCTACAATTTGGATTGCAGTTTTGCCCGTTAGTTGCACATGGATGATCTCTGCATTGTGCTGCGCCACTAACCTGGAGGTGTGGGGTATCCTTGATGAATACGGATACACCCCCACCTTTTGTGTTTTGGTCCTGGTTCTTTGGCTGAAAGGTATGGTACGAGTTATAGCCTAGTAGTGCTGGGGTGCTCTCAGGAGCCTTAAACCAGGTTTCTGTTACTGCACAGATGTTGATGTTCTCCATACTGAGGAGTACCTCAAGTGCATGCATTTTGAGGTTTAGACTTCTGGCGTTGAGTAGCATTACCCTCCGTTTTTGGTTACTTGTGCTATTTATGGTGGTGGGTTTGTCTTTTGAGCCTTGCCTAAAAAAGGCACTATGGGGGCTGCATGAGCTTTGGCCAGTATTCCAAAGCCTAAGGGTGACCGGTGCAAGCTATCTGTTGCGAAGCAACGTGGCTTGTCGAGCATGTCATCCTAGGTGGAGAGATACTGGATCCCCTTGAATGACACCAGAAACCTAGCCAGTTATTGAAATTGATCATTTTTTCTTTATACTGTGGCATCATTCTTGGTGAGAGCAGGATGCTACTCAGGGTCAGGGTCATACCTGCGTGGGCTACATGATCAGAGAGCTCTTCCATGTCTCCATGTAGTCCAGGGAGGTACGTCTTAGGTCATTCACACCAACATGGACAATGACAGAGTCGTATTTGTACTTGTTCTGTAATGACCTGAGTGCTTGTGTTATGTGGCGGATCCTGGCTCCCAACAGGCAGGTAACTGTAACCCTCTCCTTGTCCAGCCTAGTAAGTGAGACATCAGTGTGCCTGACTATAGAGTCGCCTATTACTAGTGTGTTAGGTATGTTTAATTTGCCTTAAGGGCTGTGATTGCGTGGCACACGGATTGTGAATTGTGTGATGTTCTTCATCTCACATTGCTGCAGTCCTTACATATGGGTAGTCCGTTGTCCTCGGTCGGCCCGAATACCAAAGTATTAGGCTGACGTCGGTCAAGGCGCTTAAAACTGACATCAGGACGTCAGGGTACAAAAGCGCATGACCGACGTCATATCCCCAGTCTTTTTTGCCGCATGGTCCGATGCAGAAGCAGCGTTGCAAGTGCCGTTCGGCGTTCTGAAATTTTTCGAGTTCGGAGTTTCAGACCGAATCCAAGTTGGCTAAGTACCCCGTTGGGGATTATTTTGGTTTTTTCTTGCCTCAGTGTAGTACCGGATGTCAGAAAAAGTGAATAATTGTATTTCTTGTGGGAAACAGATACCGCATAGGGATTATCATTCTTTGTGCATTCCTTGTTTGGGGCCTGAGCACGACGTAGTTGGGTGTCGCTTTTGTGCTAGGTTCAATAAGCGCACTATTAAGCGAAGGTTAGATTGTGCTAGGCTGGTCTTCGGTAAGCGGTGCAATTCTAATATGCAGTCGGATTCTCCGGCGCCCGCTTCCACGAAGAAGCGCAAAGACAAAACAGTTAAGCCCAGGCAAGATGAGTCGTCCGTTCCGGACGCCGGTTCTTTAGAGGCTTCAGTGGAACCGGTGGGTCCGACGGAGACTTCTTTAGAGTCTCAGGGGGAGACTTTAATTTTGCAGGATGTGGCCTCTCTTGAGGCAGGGCAGGCTGAAGGGGCTTCTCAGGTTACTGTACTCCCCTCCCTTCCCAGGGTGGTTAGGCCCTCTCCTTCTGTTTCCAAGGCTTCTCCCAGGGGCAGGCCAGGTTTAGCTTCTGTTGGTGTCACTCCTAGTTCAGCAGGGTCTGTGCCTAAGAAGCACATGCTTAAAATGGCAGATGATTTGATTACTCTGATTAGAGGTTCTTTGCCCCCTCCTGATAAGAGGCCTAGGGTGGAGCCAGAGTTGGGAAGTTTTGAACAGGCTTCAGATGTTTCAGAGTCTTCGGCTGAAGACTTGCAGCGGTACTCTCCTTATTCTGATTCTGATGCAGAAGATTCCACTCCTTCTGCTTCTCCTCCAGAGGATTTTTCTTTTTCAGAGACACTTCACTCTGAGGGAGCATTTTAAGTGGGAAGGTCAAGATTTCTCTGATTCTCGGAAAAGGCTTAGGGAATTTTTGCTTTTACCTCAACATAGGCCCTTAGCTATACCACCTGTTCTGGATGTTGTGCAGGATGTGTTTTCAGAGGCTTCGTTTAATCCTAATTCTCTGCCTCCTGCGCCTGTTAAACCAGATAGGTATTACAGGGTGCCTGAGGCTCATAAATATCTTTTTAAGAGTCCTAGGGCGGACCCAGAAACTATTAGTCAGGGACCCAAGGGTGTCAAGGCCTCTGTTGTAAAAAATCCGGTTCCTCTAGATAAAGAGGCCAGAGCTTTGGATAGATGGGGAAAGAAGGTCTATACTTCTTCTACCTTAGCAATGAGGGCTTTGAATTGCCAGTTTCATATGTTGAAATATCAAAACTTTCTTCTTTCTCAATTGAAATCTAAGGTGGATGCTCTGGCAGAAGGCATTGAGTGTAAAGAATTACAAGATTTGGTGCATGTCTCTGAGCAGGTTGGTAAGCATTCTTTACAATGTGGTTTTGATGCTGTGCAGGCCTCGTCTAGGGTGGCTGCCACTGGTTCAGTTCTTCGCAGGCACGCCTGGCTGAAGGATCAGAATTTTTCTGACCATGTTAAAACAAGGATTTTGGATGCCCCTTTGCAGTCTGAAGTATTGTTTGGTCCACCTGTGGAATCAGTCTTGAAGAAAATGGAGGACAAGGCTAAGTCTATGCAGACTGTTAAGGATTTTTTGCAAGTTCAGCCTCCAAAGTTTAGTAGAAATTGGCCTGCTAAGGGGTGGACGTATCCTTCTTATGATTCTCAGTCTAGGGGTAGATCTAGACTTGGTAGGGGCAGAGCTCAGAGTTCCTTCAGACCTAGAACAGGGAGTTCACCTGCACAATCTTCAAGTGAGGGTAGGGGCCAGTCCTTTCGTAAACAGGCCCAATGACCTACGTTTTCAGCTGCCAGATCCCTCTTGCCTGGCAGCACCTTTGGGAGGAAGGTTGGCACTTTTCAAGGAAAATTGGATTTTAATTACCCAAGACAAATGGGTACTGGATATCATACACCGAGGTTACAAGTTTTATTTCCATACCTTGCCTCCTTTCAAAGGCATGCCAGACGTTCCTCCTCAGCAAAGACTAGAGGCTCAACCAAATTTCTCTTGTACTTCAAATAGGAGCTATACAACCGGTCCCTCTGCCAGAAGTGGGCCTAGGATTTTATTCTCGCCTGTTTCTAGTACCAAAGAAAGGGGACACGTGGAGACCCATTTTGGACTTATCTATCCTCAACACATATCTGGACATTCCCAAGTTCAAAATGTTGACGTTACAACAGCTTTTACCTCTGCTGGGCAAAGATCACTGGATGGTGACTCTGGATCTCAAGGAGGCTTACCTTCATGTTCCTATCAGGCCCAGTTGCAGGAAGTATCTGCGTTGGGCTGGGACTTTTCATTATCAGTTCTCTGCATTGCCCTTTGTCTTATCTACTGCGCCCAGAGTGTTCACGAAGGTTCTGGCTCCAGTGGTAGCTTTCTTCAGGCTAAGAGGAATACAAATCTATCCTTATTTGGACGATTGCCTGATTCTGGCTCAAGGAAAGGACGAACTTCTTCATCATTTACAGTATGTGATAGCAGTGTTAAGATGCCTAGGGTATTCTGTGAACGAAATAAAGTCCAGTCTAGTACCCTCTCAGGACATGTGCTTTCTGGGTGTGAGACTGAATACAGCATCCCAGATGGCCTTTTTAACCCCGGACAAACAAAAGAATCTTTCTCTTTATTTCCATCAATTGTCTCGTCAGTCCAGGCTGACTGCAAGGACAGTCCTTCAAGCCTTGGGGTTCATGGCATCTTGTATTCTGGTACTTCCCAATGCCAAACTGCATATGAGGAAGCTACAATGGTATCTCAAAATGTATGGACCTTAACACTGCCAAGATATGGACACTGTCATTCAGATAATACCTTGCATTCAAAAGGAATTTTTGTGGTGGGCTCAGGAATGTCACCTAAACAAGGGACTCTCTGTGACCCGACCAGAGGCGAGTCAGATTCTAACGACAGATGCCTCAGACAAAGCTTGGGGAGCTCATCTAAATGGAAAATGGATACAAGACACGTGGCCTGCCAGACTTCAACATTTACATATCAACTTGAAGGAGATGTTAGCAGTCCAATTTGCATTGATAGCTTTCAAGGATTTACTTCTTCCAGGGCAGGTGTTGATTCAAACAGACAACACAACTGTCATGTGGTACATCAACATGCAAGGGGGGACACATTCATATCCTCTATGCAGACAAGCAATGATTTTGTGGGAGACTGCTCTCAGTTTGCAGCTAAATCTTCAGGCAAGGTTTCTGCCAGGAGCACAGAACTCCTTAGCAGATGTGTTGAGCAGACAAATTATGGATCCCCACGAGTGGAAATTGGATCCTCATGTATTTCAAAAATTGACAGTGTTATGGGGAACTCCAGACATAGATCTGTTCGCTTCTCCACTAAATTACCAGCTGCCAAAGTTTTGCACGAAAAGGTTTCATCCCACAGCTTGGAAAGTGGATGCTCTCTCATTCAATTGGAGCAATCTTCACGTGTATGCCTTTCCACCACTGCCTCTCCTCCCAAAGGTACTCCTGAAGGTCAGACAGGACAAGCCAACCATGATTTTAATAGCTCCGGATTGGCCTCGGCAGCACTGGTACCCATTACTGAGAAGTCTGGTACGGGAGCCTCCATGGCCTTTGCCTTCGATTCCACACCTGCTGTCTCAGGAGAACAGTCATTTACTCAATGTCAAACTTCACTCTCTACATCTAACAGCCTGGCATATTCTGTTTTAAACCCTGGAGGGTCTCAGCTTCCACAACAAGTTTTGAATGTTATTTTGGAGGCCAGACGGCCTAGTACAAGGAAAGTTTACGGAGATAAATGGAGGAGATTTTTAATTTGGAGTACAGCAAAGGACTTTGATGTTTCTAAACCTAACTTAAGTGTTGCTCTTCAATACCTTACTGAGTTATTGGACAAAGGTTTGTCCTTCTCCTCTATAAAGGTTCATGCTGCAGCAATTTCTGCTCACTATGACTGTGACCCACCATTGTTTTCTCATCCTTTGTTTAAGCAATTCCTTAGAGGGGCAAAGAATATAAGACCCCCACGTAGAGCTCCTACTCCTGCTTGGGATCTCAATTTTGTGTTGGAGAAACTCACTCTACAACCTTTTGAGCCTGCAGCGACTGCCGAGTTGAAATATTTATCATGGAAGACTGCTTTTTTGTTGGCCATTACATCTGCGAGAAGGGTTTCTGGATTACAGGCCCTTATGGCGGTTGAGCCTTTCTTAATTTTCCACAAGGATAGGGTGTCTTTGCGTACTAACCCTTCCTTTATGCCTAAAGTGGTTTCTAGTGTGGCTTTAAACCAAACTATTCATTTGCCTACTTTTTATGCAAACCCCCAAAATAAAGGGAGAAGATTTTGCACACTTTGGATATACACAGACAGTTGCGATATTATTTGAGCAGAACTAAAGGGTTCAGGCAGTCTCAGCAGTTGTTTGTTTCATTTGCTTTGTGTTCTCAGGGCAAACCTGTTTCAAAACAAACTATTTCTAAGTGGATTGGTTTTGTATTGCTTTCTGTTATTCCCATCATGGTAAGGAGATTCCAACTGGGATTAGGCCTCATTCCACTAGGGCTACTGCCACTTCTACAGCTTTTTTAGGGGGGGTGGCTACTAAGGATATTTTGGAGGCAGCTACTTGGAGTTCAGTGCATACTTTCTCTAAGCATTACCACCTTCCACTTTACTCTAAATCTAGGGCTGGATTTGCCACTGCAATTTTACAGGGCATTTTGGCAGCTCCTAATGCTGTATAGTTTTGCCATCCTCCCTTACCTCTGCTTTGGAATTCTACCCATATGTAAGGACTGCAGCAATGTGAGATGAAGAACATAGTACAGTTTTGTACCTACCATAAATGTAGATGTTCGAAGATCCACATTGCTGCAGTCCAATTTACCCTCCCTCCTCCCCCTCTGTAGTTAGAGGTGGTTGTGTGGTTTGGGTTGTAAATATTGTAAATATGGTTAGTGCAGGGGTGGTTGGTTGTTTTTTGCTGTTTTTTGGTTTTGCCCTTTCTTTTTAGGGCCTTCTGACATCTGGGGCAAGAAAAGACTGAGGATATGACGTCGGTCATGCGCTTTTGTACCCTGACGTCCTGATGTCAGTTTTAAGCGCCTTGACCAACGTCAGCCTAATACTTTGGTATTCGGGCCGACCGAGGACAGCGGACTACCCATATGTAAGGACTGCAGCAATGTGGATCTTCGAACATCTACATTTATGGTAGGTACAAAACTGTACTTTTCATGGTTGGTGATGGGGTGTGGTGGTTGCTTGGACGTCTGCTTTGGAAGTCTCTGTTGCTTTTGCAGATGTTTATTTAGAGCCTCTGAGTATGTTTTCATGTATTCCTGTGTGTTATTTGCTGGTGTTGGTTTATTAGATCTGTGTGAGACTTGGTGTGTTGCAAGTATTACTCTTCTCCTCTTGACTGTCTGTTCTAGTCTTGGGTTGAGAACTTTGCCTCCAGTTTGGCTGTATAATTGCATCTCTCACATATATTGATGTTTTGTGGTAGGAGGAGAGGGTTGTCTGTGTGCATGAGGCAGTTGTAACATTGCCAAAAAATGCCCAGATTCACCAGTTGGACTAGAGTACACCAGAAACTGCCCTTTGGACATGCCTGAATAGGTAGAATAAGCTGTTTTTCTGATTGGCTGGTGGGGACGAATAGAGAGCATTGTCCTTCTGAGCAGTATAGGGGGGGTCTAATGCTAGGGTTAGTGTTTGCTGTGTGGTTTAAGCAAGTGCTTGACTGAAATGAATTGTTTGAGTGCTAAAGTTGAAGGTTTGTCTAGTTCCAAGGGAAAAATTGAAGAGTAGACTCTGTGGAGCTGAGAATAGTTTAACATTAGCAGGATTATTTGACAATCTAAGATTGACGGCAGTACCTGACAGGGTAAACGACAGATTTAACTGCGTCTATATTTCATGCAGGTGGAGATGAATTTCTCTGCAAAGTATGTGAGAAGCGGAGTTTAAAAAAAAAAAATAGGTAATCTTTCCCTTCCTTTGACTCCAGTCCAAGGAAATAAAAGATGTTAAGTTGTCTATCTCGCCTTCATTCTTGCTGGATGGGTTCGGAGCCGACCTCTGCTCCGACTCGGCCACTCTAAAAGCTCGAGAGTTGGTTCCACCGCTCGAGGCTCCCTATATCCCACAATGCTAGGCGTGAGTTACCTCAGATCTCGTTTGCCGCTACAGCGATCGAGGTGTTTGGTTTCTACCGGCTTCTAGGTGAGTTATTGTAGAGTAATTTTTAGTCTACTTAAACCCCTTTAATTTAATTTATAATACTTATTTCCCTTAGTTTAGTGGATTTAGTCCCTTTTTTTCTTCTATTATCCCCCTTTTCCACAAAGAACTTATAAGTTCTTCCCTCGGGCCTTTGGGCCTTTCCCATCCCCTAGTGGTGTGTGTGTGATTTTGTCAGGAATCTAAAACTTGTGATAGTAAGTTTTAATTTTGGAGTTAAACTTCTCTAAGGTGTAATCAGTGTGTTTGACTGTGTGTGTGGTTACACTTTTTCGATAATGTCTAAGGACTCAAAGGTCTCAGGCTTCAAGAAGTGTGACTCGTGCTGTCAGAAAATGTCTCTGACAGACGGTCACACTTGTGTATACTGCCTGGGACCTTTACACCTGCAGGACTCACTTCTTGTGTATACTGCCTGGGACCTTTACACCTGCAGGACTCTTGTGCTGTATGCCATGGCTTCAGCCCCAGAGTCCTGCAGGAAAGAAAAAATAAACTTATTTTGAGAGGTTTACTTAAGCCTGAGGGTTCCCTTACTGTTACCGGCAAACCCTCCAAGGCTTCTAGGTCCTCGGCTCCAGCTTCTGAGCCGAGGCCTAAGGCTTCGAAACCTCCGTCTACATCGGCTCCGGCTGGAGCCGATGAGTCTCAGACTTCAGTTTCTGTGGTTTCCTCGGCTCCGGCTGGAGCAGAGGTATTGGAAATTCCTGTGTCGGTTCCGACTAGACCTTCGGAGCCGACATCTAGAAAGGGGTCCAGGTCACCGTCCCTTGGCTCCGTTCATTCGGCTCCAGCATCTCCCTTGCTGTCTGAACGGAGCCATAGATCTCACTCCTCTAGGTCATCGAGGCTTTCGGACCATGACCTTCAGGGGGTAGTGAGTCGACTTCTTAAGTCAGAGGCACTGGCCCAAATGCTTCAGAGCCCGACTCATCAGTCGATGCCTGACCCTGTCCCTCTTTATGTTCCTTCTCCGACTCCTTTGAGCTCGGAGCCGGGGCGTTTCGGAACCGAGACTGTGGTAGCGTCGGAGCCGATACAAATGTCTTCGGCTCCGTTGTCGGCTCCGATTTCTTCCTTAGAAGAATCTCGGCGCCGGACTTCCCTCGTCGGCTCCGAGGGGGTGAGTGGCATCGGACCCTTGTCCGACCCCGCTCTCCCTCTCGGTGCTTCGGCGCTGGTGAGTTCGGCTCCGACATCGGCCTCAGAGCCATCACTGTCGGTGCCGAGGGAGGTTTTCAGCTTCTCGGAGCGGGGACCTCTGGCTCTGCCTGACAGGGGTGCGTTCGAGGTCATGCGGAGTGTGTTGGAACCTGGTTCAACTCCACAGTCGGCTCCGTCCGCCCCTCCCTCTTCGGTGCCTCAGGTCAAGTCTACTCACTCCCTCATCCCAGACCGCAGAGAGCCAGCTCCTCAGGAATCCCCTGTGGGATCTCATCCTCTTCGAGGCCTCTCCTGAATTGGCAGAAGAGCCCTCGGAAGAGAAAGTGTAAGAGGAAACACATAGACTCACCTGAGTCCGTCACCTCTGACACAGATTTAGAGGATTCGAGGGTTCCCCCTGTTCCCCTTCTGAAGATGTCTCCTTTGCAGACATTCTAGAAATCCTCAAACAGAGGGGAAATTGGCCAGCCCTCAACCCTTCGGAGGATGAATCTGTGTATCTTGAGGCGTTTGGCTCTCGCTCTTCCACCTCCTGGGTGTCTCCCCTTGACCCCTCATGCAGGTGGTAGCAAAAAAGGCATGGACGGCTCCTGATTCAGTGGACCCCACTCCCAGGAGACCCTCAATTTATCACGGCACCAGCAGATAAACAATTTCTGACAAAGGGAGTTTCTGTGGATGCTATGGTGGTTGCTGCTGCCACTAAGAAGGAACTAGCTGATCCTTCAGTGCGTGTCCACCCACCTAACAAGGAATCTAGGTCTATGGACAGGTACGGGAAGCGGATGTTCTCATCAGCGACCTTTGCAATGCGGTCGCTGAACTACCTATGCCATTTTACTCGTCTTCAAAGAGACTTGATCAAAGAAGCGAGTGACATGTTGAAGGATCCTACAGCTGTGGGTTTTCAGGACAAGATGAACACTCAGCTGGCTACCCTGAACTCCATAGCTAACTCCTCCATGCGCCTCCTTTCGTATGCGGCTGATGGAGCGAGCAGGGCCGCAGGGACAGGTGTAGCCTTACGCAGGCATGCCTGGATGCGGCTATGCAACTTTGCGGACCCCTTTAAAACGTCTTTCACTAATTCCCCGTTTGATGGATCATCCCTTTTTGGTCCTCAAGTGAAAGAAACCTTGACTAGGTGCGAGACGGATGGCAAGACTCTTTCTGCCGTCTGAGTCCGTTTTTCTACTCCTTCTAGGCCTTACCCCAAAGGCCAGAAAAGTGGGAAAATGTGGTTCCGCAAACAATCTCAAGGGGCTTCGCCTGACGCACAAAGTCGGTTCCCCGCCAGAGGCAGAGGTGGGAACAACAATCGCCCTAGAGGCAGGGGGGGTCCGCAGAACCAGGGCAATCGAGAAACTTTCTCCGATAAACCCTTTCAGCATCCCTGAGGTGTTGCCCGACTGCCCACCTTCGGAGGCAGTCGGGGGAAGATTGTCAGTGTACCCAGAAGCCTGGCTATCCCTGACTCAAGACAAATGGGTACAGTCCATCATTTCCGAAGGCTATACCATTCCCTTCGTTCGCATTCCAAACCAATCAAAAAAATCCCTTCCAGATGTTCCACCCGCTCAAAGGGATCTTGCAGCTTTGGAAATTTCAAAGCTGCTTACAAAAAGAGCAATTCAACCAGTTCCAGCAGACCAGCAAGGATCCGGAATCTACTCCAGGTTCTTTTTAGTTCCAAAAAAAACAGGGGACTGGAGACCAATTTTGGATCTCAGTATCTTGAACAAGTCGGTCAAGAAAACACTATTTCGGATGGTCACGCTACAGTCCATCCTTCCTCTATTGGGAAGAAAAAACTGGATGTGCTCTATAGACCTTCAGGATGCGTACTATCGTATAAAAATGAACAGACGCTCCAGAAGATTTCTCCGCTTCAGGCTGGGAACCAGTCATTTTCAATTCAGAGCCCTGCCCTTTGGACTCACCACTGCCCCCCGGGTGTTTACCAAATGCATGGCAGTGGTAGCGTCTCACCTGAGACGTCAAGGATTCCAGGTGTTTCCATATTTGGACGACTGGCTCCTCACAGCTCCCACCAAGCATCTTCTTCTAAGGGCCAGGGACTGCACCTTTCGCATTTGTCAAAACTTAGGCATTTCAATAAATTGCGAAAAGTCTGTTTTGTTGCCTTGTCGTGTTATTACCTTCATAGGCGCAATTCTAGACACAGTCAACATGTCTGCGAGGCTAACAGATCAGAGAATAACAGACATACACAAACTGGTCTCGCTCCTCTTCAGCAGCAACAGAGTCAAAGCCAGGTTAGTTCTGAAAGTATTGGGAATTATGGCGGCTGCCATACCTCTGCTTCCATTAGCCAGATTCCACATGAGAATCCTTCAATGGATGCTCTTCACACAATGGTCATACCAGCAACTTCCGATGTCCCACACCATTATGATTACGCAAACATGCAGGAATCCTCTTCTGTGGTGGATGTCTTCCCCTCAGCTCTTCTTGGGAAGACCCTTTGTTCCTTCCCTTCCGGTTGCTACTCTAACAACGGACGCCTCCCTGATCGGGTGGGGGGGGCATTATCAGGGCAGAACTGTCCAGGGCACATGGCAACCAGACGAATGCCACTTGCACATAAATGTTCTAGAGATGAGAGCAGTGCTTTTAGCGTTGCAAGCCCTTCAAGACTCTCTTCCCTTGGGAACGATAGCAATCCAGACGGACAATATGTCTGTAGTGTGGTATATCAACAAACAAGGCGGAACCAGGTCCTACCCCCTGTGTCGAGAAGCACTCAGACTGTGGCAATGGGCGATTTCTTCTCAGCGGTTTCTGATAGCAACGCACATCCCCGGGAAGTCCAATCAAATCGCGGACAAGTTGAGCAGAGCTATCCTCATGCCTCACGAGTGGTCTCTGAAAGACTCTGTTGTGAGAGAAATTTTTCTCAAGTGGGGTCATCCTTGCTGCGACCTTTTTGCTACTCCCCAAAACAGCAAGTGCAGAGATTATTTCACCCTATTCCCTTTACCAGGCCAGCCCAGCAGAGACGCTCTAGTCCAAGTTTGGCCCCGGGGACTTTGTATGCATTTCCTCCCTTCCCACTAATCTCTCAAGTGGTACAGAAAGCTATCGCTCAGAAGGCCTCGTTGATCCTCATTGCTCCTTACTGGCCTCGACAGGTTTGGTTCCCCTTTCTGCATCATTTTCTGTTGGAGCGACCTTGGCATCTGGACCTAGTTCCAGATCTTTTGATCCATCAGTCGGGTCAGTTTCATTGCTCCCTTCCCTCTCTGAACCTCACTGCTTGGTTCCTCCAATTCCAACCTTAGCCAGGCTTCCTCAAATATCTCACTCTGTTCGAGATATTTTGATAGCTTCTCATAAATCTTCCACTCGAAAGATTTATTTGAGTAAGTGGAAACGTTTCGCCTATTGGGCTCAAGGAAGGGACATAGATCCTTTCACTGCTTCCATCCAAATGGTCCTTGATTTTCTAGCTGAACTCTTCCATGCAGGTTCATCTCCATCTACTCTTAAAGTTCAATTGGCAGCTATTTCTAACTTTCATGTGGGCATTTCTGAGTCTGTCATAATGTCCCATAAGCTTTGCAAAGCTTTTTTGAAGGGAGTTTTTCTACTCAGACCTCCTATAAGAAATCATCCACCTCCTTGGGACCTAAATTTAGTTCTTACTTCTTTGATTCTTCCCCCTTTCGAACCTGCAGCCTCCTGTTCTTTAAAATTGCTATCATGGAAGACTCTCTTTCTGGTAGCTATTACTTCAGCTAGAAGAGTTTAGAACTTCATGCACTCAGCTGTCGACCTCCTTATCTGTTGTTCCATAAGGACAGGGTATCTTTACGAACCAACCCGTCTAACCTAAATCAAAGCATTGACCTCCCTGTGTTTTTTCCAGAATATTCTAACAGGTCTGAGCAAAAATTGCATTGGCTTGATGTTCATAGTCAGTTAAGGTACTATTTGGATAGAACCAAACAATTCAGAAAATCTGACCAACTGTTTGTCTCTTATGCAGAAGGCAGAAAAGGACTTTCAGTTTCAAAGGTATCATTATCTAGATGGCTAACATCTCTGATTTCCCTTATTTATGAAATTAGACACCAAAAGCTGCCTAACAAACCTAAAGCCCATTCCACCAGAGCTTTGGCTACTTCTATAGCCTTCCAAGACAGACTGCCTATTGACACCATTTGTGCAGCGGCTACTTGGGCTACTCCTCACACTTTCATTTCTCATTATAAGTTGGACTTGGCTTCTAGGCATAGAGCTAACTTTGGTTCCACTGTTCTCAGGAGTCTGTTCCGTTAGGCCACCCGGGACAAGGTGCTAGGGACGCGGTCCCATCCAGCAAGAATGAAGGCGAGATAGACAACTTAACATATAGAAGTTATGTTCTTACCATAACGTTCCATGTTAGTTGTCTTCTCGCCGCCTTCTTGCGTCCCACCCTCCTTCCCCCTGGCCTGGACAGACCTAGAGGAGTTTTGATTGTGACCTCTCTTTCTACCACCTCTTTACTTTAGGTATATGCTCTGCTGTGCATATTTTCCTGGATCAGGATGTAGGTCACCCTTCTCTTCTCCCTTTTTTATAGAGGTGGACTTTGTTTCTAGTTATTCTGCTATTTTTATAAGCTGGGCCTAGCTTACAAACGAGATCTGAGGTAACTCACGCCTAGCATTGTGGGATATAAGGGGAGCCTCGAGCCGGTGGAACCAACTCTCGAGCTTTTAGAGTGGCCGAGTCGGAGCCGAACCCATCCAGCAAGAAGAAGGCGAGAAGAAGACAACTAACATGGAACGTTATGGTAAGAACATAACTTCTATTTTTCAAAAGTACAAGCGGGTTTCTGGTACCTACACAATGCTGGAACCATATTGTAGGGAGAAAAGAAACCAAACGATTGAGTTAAACTTTGAGAGCTTGGAGTTTTCATTTAAAGTGCTGCAGCAGAGATGGGCACTAAATCAAAGGCAGCGCGGTAATCAAAAATGCAGATTGATGCTGATGGTGAAAAGTAAGCAGTCACAGCAATGTTGTCAACCGATGAGAGAAAACTGCAGTAAATTTCTTCATCTTGAGGATTTTTCTGTTCCTCTAACATGACACGAGGAAGGCAAAGCTGTTGTCGAACAAAATAATGCTAGCCATTGGCAGCCTCCAGATCATTTGGGGGTATAACAAATTGGAAAATAATAGTAACCATTTATAGGTTCATAGGTTGGTACTAGGCTACCATTTATAGGTTCATAGGTTGGTACTAGGCTATCGGCCCTAGGGCCTATACAAGCCTAGCCGTAACAATTCCCTGACTATTTCTTCCCACAGTATTTACTTACCTGGAGCCCTGTCTAGCAGGGTGACTGACATGATCCCCGGGGTGAATTTCCTATCTCCCATCCAATCATCAAGGTTCCTTTTGAAGAGGGCCAAAGAGGCACTCTGCTTGACATGTATGGGCAGTCTATTCCAGAGTCAGGGTAGTCTCTGGGTCAGGAGCCTATCCCTCCAGCATGTTTTGTTCATTGTGATGACCAAGTTTAGATCCCCGAGGCATGTCTCTGAGGGATTGGAATTTCTTTAAGTGTAGCATGTCCAACAGAAGGCGAGGTGCCAGTTCATGTAGTACAGAGCCTGGGATGTCGTCTGGTCCCATGGATGCTGTAATCTTAGCTTTGGAGAGTGCGTTTTTTTTACCTCTGTGGCAGTTATTACCAGAATTTGGCAATCTTTCACTTTACTTTGATACAGAAGCATTAGCAATGCAGAAAAGTTCATGATTTGCTGCAAAAAAATTTTTTCATTTTTTGGGTGCAGTTCCCCGTTAAATGGTAGGGTAGAGAAAACGTTTTGATATCCTGTCAAAGATATTATGAACTGGAAGCCCCAAAACCTGTTTTAGTCATCCTTCCCAGTACTGGGTGCCCAGGAGAAAACCTTTTGTAGCCGCTTCCTGTCCTCTGAATTTTCAACCCTCTGTCCCCCACCCAAAGAAACCTAATGCGTTTTATAGAATGCAGGGCAGTTGTAAATGTCTGTATAAACATTTTGAGGCAAGCCCTGCTGTAGTCTCTGTAGGTTCTGAGAAAGGAGCTAAGATTGTTCGGACTTGTGCAAAAATTTCCAAAATGTAATTGGGGGGGGGGGGGGGGGGTGGTGACAAAAGATCCTGAGCTGCAGCTACAGAAGAAATCAAAGGCAAATTATGTGGAAAAGATGCAGAAAGTACAAAATGTATTGGAGATGATGGGCAAAATAGGAGCGTTTAGAAGAAAGATCTGGAAAGAGGGAGTTTAAAAAACAGGTTGAAATGACCGCTATGGAACTGGTAGGGAGTCCCTGTAGTGTGGTCTGATTAGTAGAGGAAGTGGGTGTTACCGCTGCTGAAGGGGAAGAACAGACTCCTGTTCTGTTGGTGTAGGAAGCGTCAATAAGATTGCTAAGCAAATTCAGGTTTAGAATGGGGAAGCAGGGGTTAGTTAAATATTAAGTGACCGAAAACACTGAATAGGTGTAAGTTTGTAAATTTAATATGTATATTTGGTACAAATTGGGATGACTGCACTAGATTTTAGCTGGAAGCAGTATGTGCATAGGTTTCTACATCTTTAAGACGTCCACTTTCTGTTATGACTTCAGAAGGATTTTTGGTTTTGTTTTTTCTTAAGATATAGGCACATGCATAATGTTTTTTCTTTTCAGTTAATGTTTGTCTTGATCATGCATTATCCATTACGTTTTCTTTTCCTTTTGTCAGTTCATTCCAGCATTGCATAAATTGCTTGATTTCTGCCATCTCTTAAACCTCACTCTTCCTCCTCTACATTTTGCATGTATCCCCGCAAATTTCATTTTTTATGTAATTTGCTGCCTCCCTTTTCTAAAAAGTTTGAGTGTTGAGACTTTAGTTTTATTAGTTTATCAAAAACTGCTGTGGTTTGCCTGTATAAGCAAACTTGCTTTGCCAGTTAGCAGCATCGCTAAGAACTGTACAGCTTATTTCTTGAAATGGAAATCGAATGGGTGCTTTGAGTTAAATGCATTCGTCTCTTCAGACATGCGTAGATGCATATTGAAACTAGTGTAGAAACGTTTTTTGTAGCAAGTTCTCAGGTCAATTCACCATGTATTATATGGCCTCTTGGAAGTACGGCTATGTATACGGTTTATGTAAAATAATGCAAGTAAATATATTTGTGTATATTTGTTTGTGTGTGTGGAGGTGTTACTTCTGCTAGCTAGAACATTTTCCTTCAAAAATTGGCAGTGCAGCATAAACCTAGAAAGCTGTTCAAAAACACTTGATAGTGAGTAAATGCAACTACTTTGCTGCAACAGGGTAGTAAGTAAACTGATTTGTTTAGCTATTTACTAGGATTTGCACAGCAGGTTCTCCCAGGAGCATGCTGCAGCTTTACTTAATGACATGCCAGGCTGGCTAAGTGTAGGGTGACAGTTGGCCCTCTGTGGTAAAAGGATTAGGGATGTCCCTAGGGTCCTTACCTAAATAGTTATGACCCTGTAGATGCCAATGTGGAGATGAAGGATTTTGGGCATTCACCTAGTCAGAGATGTAGAGACATTAAGCTTTCTGCTCGAGCATTGGAAGAGCGCAAAGCACAGGCAGTGATAACTAAATTCAAATTCGCACTTGCTGCTTTCAAAGTCCCATCTCACTAATGAGCCTTTCTGGGATACCTTCTAGCTAACTCCTTGATTGTAGCCTACCTCCCTCCAGAAAGTTTCCTTCTGCCATCCATAGTTTTAGTTTTCCTTGCCAGACAATTTTGACAACAAGGGGGATTTCTTTAGAATTTTAGGTTACATGACTTCATCCATCTTGCATGATTCTTTTAGCCCAATTCACATAGGTTAATAGGTGTGTACTAGGCTAATGGGCCTGGAGCCTTTACAAGCCTAGCCCATAGGATTACCCTTCCATAGTGCCACCAAACCTTAGTTCCCAGTGCCTCTGTCGAGTAGAGCCACTGGAGTGATCCCTGGGGTGAATTTTCTATTTCCTATCCACTCATCAAGATTTCTTTTGAAGTGGGCCAGTGAGGTACTCTGCTTGACGTGTATGGGAAGTCTATTCCATAGCTTGGGCAGTCTCTGGGTTATGAATCTGTCTCTCCAGCATGTTCTGTTTGTGGTAATGAGGTTGAGGTCTCTGGAGCGTGTGGTGTGGTGGGATTGGAATATCTTTAGATGTAGCATGAGGAAGATTCACAGGTTCCTCAAATCTGTGTGGATCAAAATGCTGCCATCCCTTATGTTTTTCTTTTCCATGTCTTGAAATTTGTCAAAAGGGAGCCTCTTTGATGAGCTATCCATATCTGACAGGTCCCAGGTCTCCTTCCTTCCTCCCTCCCGCCATTCAGACACAAGTCTGTTACAAGAGATGCCTCTTTTTGCCTGGAGGGCATTAAAGTTCAGGGTATGGGGAGTCTCATTTTAGGAAATACAGGAGTCTTTAAGTAATGGTCATGGTACATGCATGAAATCACTGAATCAGTTGTGGATACTAGAACCACTGTTGGTCACAACAGACCATTACAGTTTAGTGGTACATAAATGGGGGTTGGGGGCTAGGTCCTTCACCATGTACAGACTAGCTACAATTGCCTGAGACCTGTCAACTCCAGTCTCTCCCTTAAGCATCTTACATTCCATCAGAGAAGCTCAGGGTAGACCCTCATGAATAGATGTTACACCCAGAAGTTTTGGACCATACACCTGTGATGGACTCCCCAAGTAAATCTGTTCTCCATTCACATCAGATACTGCAAATGTTCTTCATATTGATTACTGCTGCAGTAGCCAAAGCTGTATGGGTTGTATCCTGCGTAGAATGTAACAGCCAACCAATTTCAAAACCTCAGGACATGTTGCATGCACCCAGACAATTAGCTTGAGCTGACTAAAATGGTTTGAATGCTAAGCCATTGAGAGCTTTCTGCTGAGAAGAGTGCTGTGCTAATGATTGGTTGGCTAGTACTGTTCATTTGCTGGGTAGATGAGTTCCATTCGAGGGAAGGAACTTCCACACGATTTTATAACTTTGTGAGAGGCAGGTACTTTTGAGCTAAGAAAATGTATTTTCCTTTACTATCTTGTGATTTTTCTATACTTTTAAACATACTAATGTTAAGTTGTCAATCTCGCCTTCATTCTTGCTTGATGGGTTCGGAGCCGATCCCTCGGCTCCGACTCGGCACTTGCTTTAGCTCGAGAACTCCTTTTACCAGCTCGAGGCAGCCCCATATCCCATGATGCAAGGCAGGAAGTACCCAGATCTCGTTTGCCGCTTCGCTTGGGAGGTCTTCTCTTTACCAGCTCCTGGTAAGTAATTCACATTTGTGACTTTTAAGCCCCTTTTAGTTAAAAACTTTTTGTTTTTGATAGTTTAACTTTAAATTTAACTTTTCTGACAAATCCCTGTCTCTTTTAATTTTTTTAGTCAGTTAATTCCCTGTCCCATCCCCCCCCTGTTAGGGTGTGTGTGTTGGTATTTTTTACTAAATACCTTTTTGGTATTATTTTAATTTAATTGGACTGGTGTGTGTGTGTTTTGTTAGACACCATGTCTAAAGAGAGGGTTTCAGGTTTTATGAAGTGTGACTCGTGCTGTCAGAAGATGTCTCTGACAGACGGTCACACTTCTTGCCTGTACTGTTTAGGCCCTCTTCACCTGCAGGACTCCTGTGCTATTTGTCACTCCTTCAGCCAGAGAGTCCTGCAGGAGAGAAGGAATAAGTTGATTCTCAGGGTCTTCTTAAGCCGGAGGGCTCTCCGGCTAAGTCGGCCCCACAAAAATCAACTAAATCTGCCAAGACCCAGGCTTCTGTTTCTAAGCCTGTGGCCTCGGCTCCGACTCGTATAGAGTCGAGATCGGCTCCGGCTGGAGCCGATTCTGGATCCACTAAGCTTTCGGCTCCGATGGCTATCGGTGCCGAATCTGCTTTGACCACTGTGGGGTCGGTTCCAACCGGCTCCGACACCCACGTGGCACGGGCATCGGTGTCGGCTCCGATCGGCTCCGACACCCATGTGGCACAGGCATCGTTGTCGGCTCAGATCGGCTCCGACACCGTTACTTTGGTGGCTGTATCGGCTCCGGCTGGAGCCGATACATCGAGACGTTCTGTCTGCTCCGAGAAGTCGGTGCCGACAGGATCTGTAGTATCGGCTCCGTTGGCCCATTCCAGGAAGAGGTTGAGGTCTCCTTCCTTGGAGCCGATACTTTCGGCTCCGGCCTCGCCTCTTCTATCGGAGCGGAGCCATCGGAGCCGATCTTCAAGGTCATCCAGGTTGTCAGATCATGACCTCGAGAGAGTGGTCAGATTGCTCAAGTCACAGGTACTGGCCCAAATGCTACACAGTCCGTCTCAGCAGACGACTGTTGGTCCACACCCCGTTACAGATGTTCTTCGTCTTCCATTGCTGCAGTCCTGACTATAGGGTATAGTCCGCGTCCCAGTCGGCCCGAATACCAGAGTATAAGGCTGACGTCGGTCAGGGCGCATTAGACTGACGTCAGTACGTCAGGGTACTAATGCGCATGACCGACGTCATATCCTCAGTCTTTTTTGCCGCATGGTCCGATGCAGAAGCAGTTTTGCGAGTGCAGGTTGGCGTTCTGAAATACTTCCGAAACCGGAGTTTCAGACCGAAACAGAGTTGGCTAAGTACCCCGTTGGGGAACATTTTGGTTTTTCTTGCCTCAGTATTTTACGGATGTCAGAAAAAGTGAATAACTGTATTTCTTGTGGGAAACAGATACCTCATAGGGATTATCATACCTTGTGTATACCTTGTTTAGGGCCTGAGCACGACGTTGTTGGTTGCCGCTCTTGTGCTAGGTTTAACAAGCGCGATTAAGAGGAGGTTAGACTGTGCCACGTTTGTGTTTGGGAAGCGTTGCAATTATAAAATACCGTCGGGTGCTCCGGCCGCTTCCTCCAAGAAGCGCAAGGATAAAACAGTGAAGCCTAGGGTTGAGGAACCGGCAGTCCCGGACGTCGGTTCTTTAGAAGGCTCAGTGGAGCCGGAGGTTTTGCCAGGAGTTTCCATGGAGTCCCAGGCAGAAACTATACTCTTACAGGATGTGCCTTCTCAGGAGGTAGGCCAGGCTGAGGGGGCTTCTCAGGTGACTGTTCTTCCCTCTCTTCCCAAGGTAGTTAGGGCCTCTCCTTCTGTTGCCAAAACTTCTATGAGAGGTAGGCCTACTTCAGCTTCAGTGGGGCTTCTCCTACCATTTCAGGTTCTGTACCTAAGAAACATATGCTTAAGATGGCAGAAGATTTGATTACTATGATTAGGGGTTCTATGCCCCGCCTGATAAGAGGCCTAGGGTGGAACCGAGTTTGATTGTTTTGAACAGTGTTCTGAGGCTTCAGAATCTTCTGTGGAAGATTTGCAGGAGTATCCTACCTATTCTGATTCTGATGTGGATGATTCCACTCCTACAGCGTCTCCACCTGAGGATTTCTCATTTTCAGAGACTTTGCATTCCATGAGGGAGCACTTTAAATGGGAAGGCCAGGATTACTCTGACTCTAGGAAAAGGCTTGGGAGTTCTTGTTTTTACCCCAGCATAGGCCTTTAGCTATTCCTCCTGTGTTGAATGTGGTGGAAGATGTTTTGCAGAGGCTTCCTGAACCCTGACTCTTTGCCTCCTGCTCCTGTTAAGCCTGATAGGTATTATAGGGTGCCGAAGCTCATAAATATTTGTTTAAGAGTCCTAGGGCGGACCCAGAAACTATTTCTCAGGGGCCTAAGGGTGTAAAAGCTTCTGTGGTTAAAAATCCTGTCCCCACTGATAAAGAGGCGAGGGCTTTGGATAGGTGGGGAAAGAAAGTGTATACTTCTTCCACTTTAGCCATGAGAGCTTTGAATTGTCAGTTTCACATGTTAAAATATCAGAATTACCTTCTTTCACAATTGAAATCTAAGGTGGATGCTTTGGCGGAAGGTATTGAGTGTAAAGAGTTGCTGGATTTGGTTCATGTGTCTGAACAAGTGGGTAAGCATTCTTTGCAATGTGGTTTTGATGCTGTACAGGCCTCCTCGAGGGTGGCTGCTACCAGCTCTGTTCTTCGAGGCATGCCTGGTTGAAGGATCAGAATTTAGCTGAGCATGTTAAGACAAGGATTTTGGATGCTCCTTTACAGTCTGATGTGTTGTTTGGTTCGCCTGTGGAAGCTGTTTTAAAGAAAATGGAGGACAAAGCTAAGTCTATGCAAACTGTTAAAGATTTTTTGCAGGTGCAGCCACCAAGTTTAGTAGAAATTGGCCTGCTAAGGGGTGGACATATCCTGCTTATGATTCTCAGTCTAGGGGTAGGTCTAGGCGTGGTAGGGGCAGGGCTCAAAGTTCTTTTAGGCCTAGAACAGGAGTTCACCTGCTCAGACTTCTGGTGAGGGCAGGAGTCAGTCCTTTCGTAAACAGACCCAATGACCTGTTTTTCAGCTGCCAGCAGATTCACGTCTGGCAGCTCCTTTGGGGAGAAGACTGTCTCTTTTCAAAGAAAATTGGGATTTAATTACTCAAGACAAATGGGTGTTGGATATCATTCACCACGGTTACAGATTTTATTTCCATACAATGCCCCTTTCAAAGGCATGCCAGACGTTCCTCCTCTACAAAGAAAAGAGGCTCACAAGCAAGTTTTACAGTTACTTCACATAGGGGCCATTCAGCCAGTCCCTGTGTCAGAGAGGGGCCTAGGATTTTATTCTCGCCTGTTCCTTGTACCAAAGAAGGGGAACACGTGGAGACCAATTTTGGATTTATCTCTCCTCAACACGTTTTGGACATTCCCAAGTTCAAGATGTTGGCGTTACAACAGCTTTTACCTCTGCTGGGCAAAGATCACTGGATGGTAACTTTAGATCTCAAGGAAGCTTACCTTCATGTGCCTATAAGGCTAAGTTGCAGGAAGTATCTGCGGTTTCGAGCTGGAAATTCTCATTATCAGTTCTCTGCATTGCCCTTTGGCTTATCTACTGCCAGAGTATTCACAAAGGTTCTGGCTCCAGTGATAGCGTACTTCAGGCTTCAAGAAATTCAAATCTATCCTTACTTGGGCGACTGCCTGATTCTGGCTCAAGAAAAGGAAGACCTTCTACAGCATCTGGAATATGTTATAGCAGTGCTAAGATGCCTAGGGTATTCTGTGAGCGAAATAAAGTCCAGTCTAGTACCCTCTCAAGACATGTGCTTTCTGGGTGTAAGACTGAATACAGCAGCCCAGATGGCCTTTTTAACCCCGGACAAACAAAAGAGTCTGTCACTTTACTTCCATCAACTATCTCATCAGTCCGTGCTGACTGCAAGGACAGTCCTTCAAGCATTAGGGTTCATGGCATCTTGTATTCTGGTGCTTCCCAATGCCAAACTGCATATGAGGAAGCTACAATGGTATCTCAAAAATGTATGGACACAGCACTGCCAGGATTTGGACACTGTCATTCAAATAATACCTTGCATTCAAAAGGAATTTCTGTGGTGGGCTCAGGAATGTCACCTAAACAAGGGACTCTCTGTGACCCGGCCAGAGGCAAGTCAGATTCTAACGACAGATGCCTCGGACATTGCTTGGGAGCTCATCTAAATGGAAAGTGGATACAAGACAAGTGGCCTGCCAGACTACAGCATCTACATATCAACATGAAGGAGATGTTAGCAGTCCAGTTTGCATTAATGGCTTTCAAGGAGTTACTTCTTCCAGGGCAGGTGTTGATTCTAACAGACAACACAACTGTCATGTGGTACATCAACAAGCAAGGGGGAACACATTCTTATCCTCTATGCAGGCAAGCAATGATTTTATGGGAGACTGCGCTAAGCTTGCAACTAACTCTTCAGGCAAGGTTTCTGCCAGGAGCACAGAACTCCTTAGCAGATGTGTTAAGCAGACAAATCATGGATCCCCACAGTGGAAACTGGATCTTCATGTATTTCAGAAACTGACAGTGTCATGGGGAACTCCAGACATAGATCTGTTCGCTTCTCCACTAAACCACCAGCTGCCAAAGTATTGCACAAAGGGGTTTCATCACACAGCTTGGAAAGTGGATGCTCTGTCTTTCAGTTGGAAAAACCTTCATGTGTATGCCTTTCCACCTCTACCGCTTCTTCCAAAGGTACTATTAAAGGTCAGACAAGACAGGCCAAGGATGATTTTGATAGCTCCAGATTGGCCTCGGCAACACTGGTACCCACTACTCACGGAGTCTGGTAAAGAAGCCTCCATGGCCTTTACCTCTGATTCCTCATCTGTTATCTCAGAAGGACGGTCATCTGCTCAATGTCAAGCTTCACTCTCTTCATCTAACAGCCTGGCATATTCTGTGTTGAAACACAGCAGGTCTCAACTTCCTCAACAAGTTTTAAATGTGATTATGGAAGCTAGAAGGCCTAGTACAAGGAGAGTGTATGCAGAAAAATGGAAGAGATTTTTATTTTGGAGTACAGCACAGAATTTGGAGATTTCAGAGCCTAATTTGAGTGTGGCTCTTCAATATCTTACTGAATTATTGGACAAAGGATTGTCCTTCTCTTCCATAAAGATTCATGCTGCAGCAATTTCAGCTCACTATGATTGTGACCCACCTTTGTTTTCGCATCCTTTGTTCAAGCAGTTTCTTAGAGGGGCAAAGAATATAAGACCCCACGTAGAGCTCCTACTCCTGCTTGGGATCTCAATTTTGTGTTGGAAAAACTTACTCTACAACCTTTTGAGCCTGCAGCTACTGCTGAATTGAAATATTTGTCATGGAAGACTGCTTTTCTGTTGGCTATTACTTCTGCAAGAAGGGTGTCTGAGTTGCAGGCCCTTATGGCAGTAGAGCCTTTTTGATTTTCCATAAGGACAGGGTATCATTACGTACTAATCCTTCCTTTATGCCTAAGGTGGTTTCTAGTGTGGCTTTAAACCAAACTATTCATTTGCCTACGTTTTTGCAGATCCTCAAAATAAAGGGAAAAGATTTTGCACACTTTAGATGTACACAGGCAATTGCGTTATTATTTGAGCAGGACTAAGGATTTTAGGCAGTCTCAGCAGTTACTTGTTTCTTTTGCTTTGAGTTCACAGGGCAAGCCTGTGTCAAAACAAACTATTTCTAGGTGGATTGGCTTTTGCATTGCATTTTGTTATTCCCATCATGGCAAGGAGATACCAGCTGGGATTAGGCCTCATTCCACTAGGGCTACTGCCACTTCAACAGCATTTCTAAGGGGGGTGGCAACTAAGGATATTCTGGAAGCAGCTACTTGGAGTTCAGTGCATACTTTCTCTAGGCATTATCACCTTCCTATATACTCTAAGACTAGGGCTGGTTTTGCCACAGCTGTTTTACAAGGCATGTTGTCAGCTCCTACTACTTTGTAATTTGCCAGCCTCCCTTACCTCTGCTTTGGGATTCTACCCAATAGTCAGGACTGCAGCAATGGAAGACGAAGAACATAGTACAGTTTTGTACCTACCATAAATGTAGATGTTCGAGGATTCCATTGCTGCAGTCCAATTTACCCTCCCTCCTTCCCCTCTGTGTTTAGGGGTGGTTGTGTAGGTGAGTTTACATGCTTCTATTTTTATATACATATATTGTTGTATATATTATACATGTTTTTGGTGCAGGTTGTTTTGGGACTTGTCTTTTGGGTCTTCTGACATCTGGGGCAAGAAAAGACTGAGGATATGACGTCGGTCATGCGCATTAGTACCCTGACGTACTGACGTCAGTCTAATGCGCCCTGACCGACGTCAGCCTTATACTCTGGTATTCGGGCCGACTGGGACGCGGACTATACCCTATAGTCAGGACTGCAGCAATGGAATCCTCGAACATCTACATTTATGGTAGGTACAAAACTGTACTTTCCTCCTTCAACTCTACCCCAGAGCTTGGAGTTGGAGTCTTCGGGTTTGGTTACTGCTACGGCTGGAGGACGGATACCCCCTTCTGTTCCTTCAGCCCCTACTCTTATCTCCTCTTCCTTAGAGGGATTCGGTGGTCGGGCTTCCATGGTCTCCGAGGTGGTGAGTGGCATCGGACCCTTGTCCGAGCCCGCTCTTCCCCTTGGAGCCTCGGCCTTGGTGAGCTCGGCTCCGACATCTGCCTCGGAGGCTTCCCTTTCGGTGGCCCCTGGAGTTCCTAGCTCTTAGGAGTGGGGCCTCTCGGATCTGCCTGGGAGGGGAGCATTCGAGGTGATGAAGAGTGTACTGGCCACTAGTATCAGTCAGCAGTCTCTTCCCGTAGCTCCTCCCTCTATTGTACCTGTTGACATCTCTGCCACTACTCTTGCTACAGGACCCAGAGATCCTCCGCCTCAGGTTTCCCCATTGGGAATTTCCCCCTCTTCCGAGGATTCTCCTGATGTTTCGGGAGATCCTCCTAGGAAGAGGACTTGTAAGAGGAAGCATGTAGACTCCCGAGTCTGTCACTTGGATACTGACTTTGATGAGTCAGAGGGATCCCCTAGATCCCCCTCTGAGGATGTCTCCTTCTCAGACATCCTAGAACTTCTGAAACAGAGGGGAAACTGGCCCACCACCAACAATCCCTCTGAGGATGAGTCAGTATACCTAGAGGCGTTTGGATCTCGGCCCTCCACCTCCTGGGTGTCTCCGCCTTTCGACCCCTTGATGCAGGTTATTGCTCGAAAGGCGTGGACAGCTCCTGACTCTGTAGAGCCAGTCCCTAGGAGGCCTTCTAAATTTATAACTGCCCCTAGTGACAAACTATTCCTTACCAAGGGTGTCCCCGCTGATGCCATGGTGGTGGCTGCGGCCACCAAAAAGGAACTTGCAGATCCTTCTGTGCCCGTCCATCCTCCTAATAAGGACTCTAGGACCATGGATAGGTACGGCAAGCGGATGTTTTCCTCAGCGACCTTTGCTATGCGTTCGCTGAATTATCTTTGTCACTTCACCAGACTCCAGAGAGATATCCTGAAGGAGCTGGGAGAGGTAGTTCAGGATCCTACAGCTGCAGGGGCCCAAGAAAAGATTGCTTCGCAGCTAGGAACCCTTAATTCCATTGCTAACTCCTCCATGCGGCTAATATCTTATGCTGCTGATGGAGGCGAGTAGAGCCGCAGGCACAGGTGTGGCTCTTAGGCGCCAAGCCTGGATGCGGCTATGTGATTTTGCGGATCCCTTTAAGGCGTCCTTCACAAATTCTCCCTTTGATGGGTCAGCTTTGTTTGGCCCTCAGGTGAAGGAAACCTTGACCAGGTGTGAGCAGGACGGCAAGACTCTTTCTGCTGTTGGAGTCCGTTTTCCACCCTTCTAGGCCTTATCCCAAAGGACAGAAGGGTGGGAAGATGTGGTTCCGTAAATCCCAAGGAGTCACGCGGATTCACGTGGTCAGTTTACCCCTAGAGGCAGAGGGGTAACAACAACAGGCGCGCTCTAGAGGCAGAGGGGTCCGAAGAACCAGGGCAACAGGGAGTCTCTTCCTGAGCAGCCCTTTCAGCATCCCTGAGGTGTTGCCCGGCTGTCCCTCCTTGGAGGCAGTCGGGGAAGACTATCACTGTACCCAGAAGCCTGGCATTCCCTCACTCAAGACAGATGGGTACAGTCGATCATATCCAAGGGTTACATAATTCCTTTCGAGGAAAGTCCCTTTCCCTCAAGTTCCCTTCCAGATGTACCACCGGTCTAAGGGACATTGCAGAGTTAGAAATCAAAACTACTGCAAAAAGAGCCATTCAGCCAGTTACACTAGACCATTCAGAGCCGGAATCTACTCAAGGTTCTTTTTGGTCCCCAAAAGACGGGAGACTGGAGACCAATATTGGATCTCAGCAGACTCAACAAGTCTGTCAGGAAGACAAGATTCGAATGGTCACTCTTCAGTCAATTCTGCCCTTCTTACAGAAGGACAACTGGATGTGTTCAATAGATCTTCAGGATCGTACTATCACATCAAAATTCACAGACGCTCCAGGAGATTTCTCCGCTTTCGGCTGGGGTCCAGTCATTTCAGTTCAGAGCCCTGCCCTTTGGTCTCACCACAGCCCCCAGAGTGTTCACCAAATGCATGGCAGTGGTCACGGCTCACCTGAGACGTCAAGGATTCCAGGTGTTTCCGTATCTCGACGACTGGCTCCTGTCAGCCACCACCAGGCATCAGCTTATACAAGCCAGGGATTACACAATAGACCTTTGTTCTCATTTAGGCATCTCTATCAACTTCGAAAAGTCATCCTTATCGCCCTGCCAGTCTATTACCTTCATAGGCGCAAACTTAGACACTGTTCGGATGTCAGCTACCCTTACAGAACAAAGAGTTTCAGACATTCAGACTCATGTCAGGATCATTCTGGCCAGCAAGAAAGTACAGGCCAGAATGGTTCTAAAGGTATTAGGTCTCATGGCTGCGGCCATTACTCTTCTTCCCCTGGCTCGATTCTACATGTGCCTCCTTCAGTGGATGCTGTTCACTCAGTGGTCATACCAGCAACTCCCTATGCGTCACCAGATTCTGGTGACACAGACATGCAAAGAACATCTTGCTTGGTGGATCACATCGTCTCAGGTTCACCAAGGCAGGTGCTTTGTACCCCCGTCCCCGATAGCCACTCACCACGGATGCCTCCCTGATCGGGTGGGGGGGTCATTATCAGGGCAGTATGGTTCATGGGACGTGGCAACCGTTCGAGTACCATCTGCACATAAATGTCCTGGAGATGAGAGCAGTGCTTTTGACGTTGCAAGCCCTCAACGACTTTCTTCCCGTAGGGACAATTGCAGTCCACACAGACAACATGTCTGTAGTGTGGTATATCAACAAACAGGGCGGAACCAAGTCCTACCCCTTGTGTCGAGAAGCGCTCAGACTATGGCAATGGGCGATCTCCTCTCATCGGTTTCTGGTAGCAACGCATATCCCTGGGAAAACCAACATTCTAGCGGACAGATTGAGCAGAGCTATTCTCATGCCTCACGAGTGGTCTCTCAAACAATCCGTGGCGGAAGGGTTTTTTCTGGAATGGGTCGTCCATGTTGCGATCTTTTGCTACTCCCCAAAACAGCAAATGTCCAGACTTCTTCAGCCTCTTCCTCTATCAGGCCATCCCCAGAGACGCTCTGACCCAGGATTGGCCCCAGGGACTTCTTTATGCCTTCCCTCCATTTCCTCTGATCCCTCAGGTGATCCAGAAAGCTACCGTTTTGAGAGCCAAATTGATTCTCATTGCCCTTACTGGCCTCGACAAGTTTGGTTCCGTTCCTCCATCATCATCTGTTGGTGCAGCCGTGGCATCTGGACCCAGTGCCAGATCTACTGATTCACCAATCCGGTCAGCTGCACCGGTCAATCCCCTCTCTCAACCTCACAGCATGGTTGCTCCACTTCCTTCCCTAGCCAGGCTTCCTTTGATATCTAACCCTGTTAGAGATATCATAGTAGCTTCACTAAAATCCTCTACCAGGAGGATTTATACGAGCAAATGGAAACGTTTCTCTTATTGGGCTAAGGCCCAAAATATTGATCCTTTTACTGCCCCTGTTCAGGCAGTTCTAGACTTCTTAGCAGAGATTTTTCATGCAGGCTCCTCTTCTTCCACAGTCAGAGTTCAATTGGCTGCTATTTCTAATTTTCATGTTGGGATAGCAGATCATAATATTATGTCCCATAGGCTCTGCAGGGCCTTCTTGAAAGGAATTTTCCTACTAAAGCCTCCAATCAGGAATCCTCCTCCTCAGTGGGATCTAAATTTAGTGCTGACATCCTTGATTCTTCCCCCTTGAGCCAGCTGTTTCTTGTTCCCTGAAATATCTTTCTTGGAAAACTTTATTCCTAGTGGCTATTACATCTGCCAGGAGGGTGTCTGAACTTCATGCTCTTTCGGTTCGACCCCCTATTTGGTTTTCACAAAGACAGAGTATCTTTGAGAACTAATCCATCGTTTTACCTAAGGTCGCTTCAAAAACAATCTGAATCAATCCATTGATGTCCCTGTATTTTTTCCTAACTATTCAGATAGAGCTGAACAAAAGCTACATTATCTTGGCGTCCACCGTCAGCTTAGATATTATTTGGACAGAACAAAAAAATTTAGGAAATCTGATCAACTTTTTGTTTCCTATGCGGATAATAAAAAAGGCCTTCCTGTTTCTAAAGTGACTTTGTCCAGATGGCTTTCTTGGTCATCACTGAAATTTATACGATCAGGGAAAACAGCTGTGCTCAAAACCTAAAGCACATTCAACTAGGAGTTTAGCTACTTCTGCAGCTTTTCAAGCTAGACTGCCTTTGGACACTATTTGTGCAGCGGCCACTTGGGCCACTCCTCACACTTTTGTTTCCCATTACAAATTGGACTTGGCCTCCAGGGACAGAGCCAGTTTTGGCTCTACAGTCCTCAAGAGTTTGTTCCATTGAGCCACCCAGGATAGAGGTGCTAGGGGCCGGTCCCATCAAGCAAGAATGAAGGCGAGATTGACAACTTAACATTAAGAAGTTACGTTCCTACCATAACGTTCCATGTTAGTTGTCTTCTCTGCCTTCTTTCTTGACCCTCCCTCCTTCCCCTGGCCTGGACAGACCTTGTACAAGAAACTATTATGCTAAAGACCATTCTAACCTGGTCCTTTTCCATCTGTAAGTTTCTTCTTCCTTTGGGAAGTATTTTTATGCTTGGTGTTATTGCCCTTTTGTCAACAAACGAGATCTGGGTACTTCCTGCCTTGCATCATGGGATATGGGGCTGCCTCGAGCTGGTAAAAGGAGTTCTCGAGCTAAAGCAAGTGCCGAGTCGGAGCCGAGGGATCGGCTCCGAACCCATCAAGCAAGAAAGAAGGCGAGAGAAGACAACTAACATGGAACGTTATGGTAGGAACATAACTTCTTATTTTATGTTGTGGTGCTGGGAAAAGTGTTTAAAGTGTGCCCCCCCCCCAAAAAAAAAAGTAGTTATGTGCTACTTTCCTGTTTTACAAACTATTGCTGCTAATCTTCCCGAAGCTAGCACCATTTTCGACTTGACCATGGGACCACCTGTAGATCAGTGTGTGTGTTCCTTTAAGAGCCAGTCAGTGGCATGTAAGTACTGAGCATTTGCAAGCAAGAGTGCCATTTTGTAGCAGCAGAAATGTAAGCAGGCGTGTTTGTAGTAGTCAGTTTGTTTAATGTTACCATTCTCCATACTGATGTGTGTGTGTAATTATTTAAAGACCCAGTCTCCTCGACTTATTGAATGTACGCAAGACGAGCGACATGGTGTCAGAATGAGGTCCAGAGTAAATTTACTACTACAAGACCATGAGGCAGGCAGTTGGAGGAATATACAGGAGCGGACCATCCCTGTTCAAGCGACTTGCAAACAGGTCAGAAAGCTAAATCCAGGTATTAAAACTCACTTTAATGATTTTTTTTTTTTACTCCAAGGATATAAAATGAAGCATTAAAACCCTTCAGAACGGCTTTCTAATTAAATGAAATGTTTGAAATTACAATATATTGATAAAAATACTTGGAATGCTTACAAAAGTGCTTGAAATAACTTCCGAATTGCATAAAATGTATAAAAAAAAGAAAACTAATGTGTGTGTTTTTTTTTTTTGCTATGAGCTTCTTTTTCAGGTCAACTAAAGCTGTCTGATGTATCTGAAGTGTGCAAAGTGTTCGCAAGTTTGTGTAGTATCAAAGTACAGTTTTATTTTGCAGAACTGCCATTTCAGAGAGTTTATGGTCCAGTTGAATATTTTTTCCTAATACCTGGTGTTTATGTAATTAACAAGGGTATTTTGTTGGCATGGCGTAAGGATTTTGCAGAACTGGTCCACTTGTATAGGATAACATTGCTGAAAACTGGAGAGTATTTGAGCAGGAGTACAATATTTTCATACAGGCTGCTTTTTCTGACAAAGATGCACTTAGAGGCATTTATTCTGCCTAATTTAGCTGGTTCGTAAGCCATTGAAAGGGCGTGTTCATTTGTGTGTGCCCCAGGTGTATATGCAGGGGAGGTGGAAAACCGCTATATAGTGGTACCGGCTGAAACCCAGGAAGACCCAGAGTGCTTAAAACAAATTTAGAGAAATGTGTAACCCCCAATCGAATATTACAATGTAAAGGCACATATGTTACACAAGGGATCAAAAGCCTGGTGAAACTTTTGCAGCATATGTAACTGACTTGAGAAACAAGGCAAAAACGTGCAGATTTGATGAGTTAAGAGATGAATTGATAAGACAGACTTGTGTGGTATTAAAGATGATGCAGTGCAAAATATTTTGGCTTTGAGACAGTGATTTAACTTTGAATAAGGCCATAGAGATGTCCGACATATGAGCTCATAGAAAAGCACACAGATATGCTTACAAGTGAGAAATGCATGCGTCCACTGCCTTCCAGTGCTGATGTTGATGTCATGCAGCACGTGGTTAAGATATAGGCCTAAAGGTGTGACTGCTTCAGTGAAACCCCCGAGTCTTTCTAGCAGGTTCCAGGGTGGCTGAACTATAATAGAGGACATGCTCAGTGAAGCAGAGGGGGGAGTCAGCAAAATCTGTGGCAAGCCTCATAGTCAACTGTCGTAATTGTGGATCTAGCCATAAGTGCTTAGCTTTTGGTTAGCAGTGCCACACGTAAAAAGTGGAATAATTTCAGATGGTTCTGTAAATCAAAAGAGAACATTCAAAGAGGCAAGTTGATCAACTAGAAAGCTTTGACCCTACTTTTTATGTTGATGGTGTCAGCGCTTGATGAAACAGTCTTAATGCAGTTGATTTGTGGGTAAAGAATGAGGTATTTTATACTGTCCTTATTTGGAGACCTGTAGAGCTCAAAGTTGGTACTGGTTCTAAGTGCAGTGTTATGGCAGCAGAAATGTTTGCCAAATTGCTGGTGAGAAGCTTGTTGCTTATGGTGGTGAAGAAATTCAGACTGAAGGCGCAGTAGTGCTTTAATGTTACTGTACTGGGAGCAGCTATGGCTTGCAATTTTACATGGTCAAGAGGCATGCGCAAGCCATTGTTAGGCCTCAAGGACAGTTTGAAGATGGAACTGTTTTTGTTTAATGCAGTAAGCATGTATAACAACGAAAATTTTGCAGAGACTATTTTTTCTGACTATGCTGATCTTTATGAAGATAAGTTAGGCAAACTCCAAGTTGTGTTCTCTGTGAAGGTAGACCAATCAAGTAAGCCCAGTTATCAGACCAGCAAGGAAAGTTCCGCTAGCCTTGCAAGGCAGAGTCAAAGCTGAGCTAGACTGAGTGGTGTATTTGGGTGTAATTTGTCCTGTAGAGGAGCCAGCTTGAATGGGTATCCTCTATGGTGGTAGCTCATAAGAAAAGCTCCGGTGATAGGATATGTATTGAACTAAGAGACTTGAAGCACTAAAGCGACCTCATCATCCAATGCGTACAGTCGAAGTTGCTGCTGTTACGCCAAATGCCATTGTTTTTTCTGTCTTAGATGCAAAAAAAGTTCATTTGTGCAAATTTTGCTTGACCATAAATCTTAATCGCTAACTTTTCAGTATACCAATTGGAAGGTATAGATTTTTGAGAATGCTGTTTGGGATAAATTCAGCCAGCGAAGTCTTTCAGAGTGCAGTAGAGCAAATTTTTTCTGGCTGTATACATGTGGTGTTATAGTGGTTAATTTTCTTGTAGGTGGCAATGGTGAAGTTGAACATGATAGAAACCTCAGGAAAGTTCCAGAATGTGCTTGTGAAGTAAACCTTAAGTTAAATTCTTAGAAATGCAAATTGAGGCTAAGTGAAGTTACTTATGTGGGTTATTTGTTTACCAGTTCAGGCTTAAGACCAGATCCTTCCAAGCAAACTGCAATTCTTGAGATGCTAGCTCTAGACAATGTCACCTCCTTACACCATTTTCTTGGCATGGTGAACTATTTGGGTAAGTTTTTTCCCTGATTTTGAGTGATCTTTCAGGACTGTTAAGAGAGCTGACACGCAAAGATGTAACTTTGTTCTGGTCAGAACAACATCAAAGAGCATTTGATGTCCTGAAACAGAGAATTGCCAGTCCACCTACTTTAAGATATTATGATCACAAACATGTTGATCTTTCTTGTGATGCTTTGAAGTTTAGTCTTAGTGCAGTCATTCTCCAAGAGGGGGACCAGTAGCCTATGCATCCAGAACCTTAACCCAAACTGAAATGCAGTGTGCTCAGATAGAGATCTCTTGGCAATTGCTTGCATGTTCGGATTTCCATGGTGGTTTATGGATGACTTTTTCAAATTGAGACTGCTCACCAACCTTTGGTCACTATTGCACAGCTCCTGCAAGATTGCAACATATGATGTTGAAATTGCAAAAGTACAGTTTTCACTTGGTTTACATAAAAGGCAGACTATCTTGCTGATAGTTTATCCAGATTATCCAGAAAAAACGCTGAACAGCATGGAAATGAGCACCTTGATTTTGAAGTCATGGAAATGAAAAGATGTTCATCGTTGTTACCCTGCTGCAGTCATCACACTTGGGTTATCCTGCCGTCAGGCGGTCCCGCAGTCGGCCAGAGTTCCAAAGTCTTGGTCCAGCGTCTGTTGCTGTCGCTTTTTCCCTGACGTCAGTGTGCCAGGGGTATACAAGAGGCATCCAACGCCATTTTCTTAAGTCTTTCTTGCCGCACGGTGCCCGAAGCAGAAGCAGTTGGCAAGTGCCGGTCGGCCAACACCTGAGATTTTCGAATCTAACTTCAGTCCGAAGTCTTCAATAAAGCTAAGTACCCCGTTGGGGAACCTTTTCTTGCCTCAGTCCGATGTCAGAAAAAGTTAACAATTGTATTTCTTGTGTGAAGCAAATACCTCATACGGACTTCCATTCTTATTGTATTCCTTGCCTAGGCCCAGACCACGACGTCGCAGGTTGTCTGTTTTGTGCTAGGTTTAATATACGAACTATCAAATACCGTTTTGACTTTGCACAACATTACTCTGGTAGGAAATTTAATTATATCATGCCGTCAGAGCAGCTGACGACCGGCATGCATAAAAAACCGTAAGGATAAGGACAGGCAGCCTAGGAATAAGCCAGACTCCGAGGCCTCTGCTGGGCCTTTCGCCGGTTCTCTGGTTTTCAGTGAGGCGCCTACAGCCCCTGACTATCACAGAATTGGAACCCCAGACAGCTGTGTATTCTCAAGCAGAGTGTACTAGGCTGTCGCAGCCATCTTCATTAGGCCCTTTGACACCGGAGCAGAAGGAGATCCCGGTACAGTAGAAACGCCTTCGGTTGCAGAAGGTGTCTTCAGACCAACTACACTTGTCATTAAATCTTATGCTAAGCTTAAAACTCCATTAAATCCGAAAAAGACTGTACATCAGTCTACAGTTCAAGGCCTCATGCCTAAGAAACAGATGCTTAAGATGGCTGAATATTTGATTACCCTAATCAGGGGATGTTCATAGTGTTTCACTGTTGCAGTCATGACTGTAAGGATGTCCTTCAAGGATGCATCTGCAGTCCTTACAAATGGGTAGTCCTGTCGTCAGGCAGCCCTTCGGTCGGCCGGATTCCAAAGTCTGGGTCCGGCTTCGGCTGGTGTCGCACTTCACCCGACGTCATAGCTGCAGTTTTTCGGGTATAAAGGCATCAGCCGACGCCATTTTCCTCAGTCTTTCTTGCCGCGTGGCGCCCGAAGCAGAAGCTGTTCGCAAGTGCCGGTCGGTCAGAACCAGAGATTTCATACAGAGTACTACTTCGAAGACTTCTAAAAAGCTAAGTACCCCGTTGGGGACTCTCTCTTGCCTCAGCCGATGTCAGAAAAAGTGAATAACTGTTTAACTTGTGGGAAACAAATACCTCATAAAGATTTCCACTCTTACTGCTTACCTTGTTTAGGCCCAGACCACGACGTAGCAGCTTGTCTAGCCTGTGCTTCTTTTAACCGACGGACGCTTAGACGTCGGTCAGAATTTGCAGAACAGTTTTTCAGCTCTGAATTTGCTTATATCATGCCGTCGGACCCTCCGACTTCACAAATTACCAAAAAACGCAGGGAAAAGGACCGACACTCGCGGTCCGCGGTTTCGGCCGAAACCGCGGTTAAGCCAACCATGAGTGTCTCTGTTTCGGCTGAAACTGAGCAAGCGGTTCTTCCCCCGGCCGAAAACCTGCCTTCTACCGAGGCCTCTTCTAGCCTGGTGGAATCGGCTTCTGAAATCCAACCTTCTGTTGCGGTTTCTCAGGAATTATCAGACACTATTCCCTTGGATATTTCAACCCCTGCACGTGGAGCTGCTAGGCCTCCTGCAGCCATGTCTATTAAGGCCTTTGCCAGGGCTAAAGCAGCTAAAGCTTCAAAAACTGTGCCTGTTAAACCCCCCTCTCACAGGCCCAGCACCAGTTCCCATATGCTTTCTTTGGCTGAGGATCTCATTTCTTTAATTCGTGGCTCCCAGCCTCATTCAGACAGGGCCTCTCATCCACCTCCAGAGAAGAGGCTTAGAGCAGAGCCCCCTGAACCAGTATCCACTGATGACTCCTCTGATGACTCAGAACATACAGACCCTCCTGAGGCTCCTTATTCCCCTTACGAGGACTCTGATGCTGAAGAGTCCATTCCTTCAGCCTCTCCACCTGAGGAATTTTCCTTTGGGGAAACCTTGCATGCTATGAGGGAACAATTTCAGTGGCAGGGCCAAGATTTCTCAGACTCCAGAAAAAGGCTTAGAACCTTTCTACATTTGCCACAGCATAGGCCTTTAGCTATACCTCCAGTTCTTTCTGTTGTAGATGATGCTTTTAATGATGCTTGCACTGCTCCTGATTCATTACCTCCGGCCCCTGCTAAGCCCGATAGGTTCTACAGGGTCCCGGACACTCATCACCATTTATACAAGGCTCCTTTTGCAGACCCAGAGACCATCTCCCAGGGTCCTAAAGCTGTAGCCACTACATCTGCTAAAAACCCCCTCCCCTCTGAAAGGGAATCCAGATCCTTAGAGAGATGGGGTAAAGTTTACACTTCTGCTACTTTGCCAGCTAGAGCTTTGAACTGCCAATTCCATATGATTCAATATCAAGAGTTTATGCTTAATCAGTTAACTAAAAAGCTGTCCTCTGAAGAATCTCTAGATAAAAAATATGTTCAGGAAATGGTACATAACATACAGCAGGTTAGTAACCATTCTTTAAAATGTGGCTATGATGCACTGGAGGCTTCCTTTAGATCAGCCATGACTGGCACAGTTATCCGGAGACATGCATGGTTGAAAGAGCAGGCATTACCAGACCATGTCAAATCTAAGCTTTTGGATGCACCCATGGACAAGGTCAATTTATTTGGTTCCCCTGCACAGCAGGTACTAAAGAAGATGGAAGAGAAGGCAAAATCTGTACAAACAGTGAAAGATTTCTTACAGGTTCAACCTCCAAGGTTTAGCAGGAACTGGCCCTCCAAAAATTGGTCCTTTCCAGACTCCTCTAAGACACAGAGAGGCAGGAATAGGCGTTCAAGAGGCAGAAACCAATCCAGGGGTGCCTACAGGGGACGCCAGTGGCAAGGTAACAACCAGCGAGGCACGGACGCAGCCACCACCACTACAACAACACAATCAGTGACTTGGATGTGGCACCGCCTACCAGGGAACAATTGGAAGCACCCTTAGGCGGGAAGCTAACCTTATTTTCAAAGAACTGGCATTGCATCACAAGGGAAAATGGATTTTGCAAACTATAGACCAAGGTTACAGGTTCCATTTCCATACTCTACCAGGAAAGAGAGGAATGCCAAACCTACCACCTACTCAAAGGGCAGAAGCTCTAAAGCAAATATCTCAATTATTAAGAATGAGAGCTGTGGAAAAGGTACCATCTATGGAGCAAGGAAAGGGATTTTACTCCAGACTCTTCCTGGTACCAAGAAAAGAGAACAAATGGAGGCCTATTCTCGACCTGTCCGCTTTAAACACATTCCTCATTGTTCCAAAATTCAAAATGCTGACCCTCCAGCAGCTTCTTCCCATGCTGGGCAAGGAGTCTTGGCTGGTAACTCTAGATCTCAAGGAGGCAAACCTGCACGTCCCCATACGACCAATTTGCAGAAGATACCTCAGATTTCTTGCAGGATCAGAGCATTATCAATTCTCAGCATTGCCCTTTGGCTTATCTACTGCGCCCAGAGTGTTCACGAAATGCCTGGCATCAGTAATTGCTCATTGCAGACTTCAGGGGATCCAAATTTATCCCTACCTGGACGACTGCCTGATTCAAGCGGACAACAAAAACAAACTAACAGAAGACTTACAAAGAGTCATTTACCTACTGCAAGCCCTGGGATGTACAGTCAATATAAAAAAGTCAAGGCTGACTCCATCCCAAAGAATAACTTTTCTGGGTGCAGAGCTGGACACATTAAAACAAATGGCATTCCTAACTGCAGAAAAGCAAGAGCAACTACCTCTCTACTTCTCGGCATTAACAAAGCAGAACCATCTAACTGCAAGAAAAGTACTGCAAGCCCTAGGCTTCATGGCATCCTGCATAATTCTGGTCCCTCATGCCAGACTGCATATGAGAAAGCTACAGTGGTACCTAAAGAATTTGTGGTCCCAACACAAGCACAGCCTAGAAACCAAAATTCCAATAATCCCATGCCTGAAACAAGAGTTCCTATGGTGGGCTCAGGCCTGTCAATCAAACAAAGGATTGCTCTTCTGCAACAGTCAACCAAGCCAAACCATCACGACAGATGCCTCAGACCTCGGTTGGGGGGCACACATGCTGGACAAGTGCATACAAGGCTTATGGACTCAAGACCAGCTGCGCCTGCACATAAATCTAAAGGAAATGCTGGCAGTAAAATTGGCAATCCAGTCATTCAGACCTTTTCTCCAAGAAGGTCAGTTGATGATAAGGACAGACAACACCACAGTTATGTGGTACATCAACAAACAGGGAGGCACACATTCATATCCTCTATGCCGGCTGGCACTGGACCTATGGGATGTGGCTCTGAGCTACAACATTCAGTTACAAGCAATTTTTGTACCTGGAAAAGAAAACATTCTATTAGACATTTTAAGCAGAACTACCACAGATGCCCACGAATGGATGCTGCATCCGGACATCTTCAAAGCCATCACAAGAGAATGGGGATTACCACAAATAGACTTATTTGCATCCCCACTCAATCACCAGCTAAAGAAAGTCTGCACAAGGACGTACCACCCACTTGCTTGGAAAGTGGACTCCCTATCTTTCAGTTGGAAAAACTTGACAGCTTATGCATTCCCACCACTTCCTTTGATGCACAAGGTGCTTTTGAAGATCAAAGAGGAACGTCCAAGGATCATTCTGATAGCTCCAGTCTGGCCAAGACAACATTGGTACCCATTGCTGAGGAGCATGTCTCGGGAACGAATATGGACACTGCCCCTGATCCCATTGCTGTTAACACAGAACAACTACAACATCCTGCATCCAAACCTGAAAACTCTGCAGCTAACTGCCTGGAACATTACATAAGGACAATTAACCCAGATTTATCCCAAAGGGTTAAAGACATAATCCTTGAGGCTCGTAGACCTTCAACAAGAAAAAAATTATGCAGCAAAATGGAAAAGATATCTAATTTGGAGTACTGCAAAAGGAGAAGACGTGGCGCTAGTAAACATAGCCAACATCCTGGAGTACTTGGCAGAGCTCTTCCATGCAGGCCTGTCCTATTCTTCCATCAAGATACATGCATCAGCTATTTCAGCAGAATACAGCTTGGATCCTCCTGTCTTCTCTCATCCTCTGCTCAGACAGTTTCTGAGAGGCATTAAAAATGTAAAACCTCCCAGGAAACCACCATTGCCAGCATGGGACTTGAACTTTGTGTTAGAAAAATTGGCACTTCCCCCTTTCGAACCAGCAGCAACAGCAGAATTACAATACTTATCCTGGAAGACTGCTTTCCTACTGGCAATCACCTCAGCAAGAAGGGTCTCTGAACTACAGGCATTAATGGCAGTGCAACCCTTCCTGATCTTCCATCAAGATAGTGTCCATGAGAACAAATCCCACATTTATGCCTAAGGTGGTATCCAGAGTGTCTTTAAATCAGGCTATCCACCTACCTACATTCTTCCCCAACCCACAGAACAGGGGAGAAAGACTGCTGCATACCTTGGATGTACATAGGCAATTAAGCTACTACCTGGACAGGACCAAGTCCAATAGAAAAACTGACCAGCTTCTGGTAGCATATGCAACAGGAAAGGAAGGAAAACCTATTTCAAAACAGACAATCTCCAAATGGATAGGAAATTGTATTAGATTTTGTTACTCCTACCATGGAAAGAAAACTCCAGACAACATCAGGCCTCACTCCACAAGGGCTACAGCCACTACCACAGCTTTCTTACGAGTGGCTACCAAGGACATTATAGAGGCTGCTACTTGGACCTCCGTGCATACATTTGCCAAGCATTACAATTTACCTTTATACTCTAGATCCCGAGCAGGTTTTGCCACTGCTGTTTTGCAAGGGATCCTAACTACACCATAATCTCTACTTTTTTCCTCTTCCCCTAGTTTAGCTATGGTATTCTACCCATTTGTAAGGACTGCAGATGCATCCTTGAAGGACATAGTACAGTTTTGTACCTACCATAAATGTAGATGTCCGATAGGAATGCATCTGCAGTCAGGATTACCCGCCCACCTTCCCCTCTGTGGTACTCCTAGGGTATTTGCCATCCTTCAGCTAGCTTGGGGGGGATCTAGTATGGTGTATTTGTTTGTATATATGTACATACATGCTTATTTTATGTGTTTGCTCTCTACTTTTGGAAACATTGGCATTTATCCAAATTTAGCCATCAAAGAGGGCACCTGGCATCTGGGGCAAGAAACACTGAGGAAAATGGCGTCGGCTGATGCCTTTATACCCGAAAAACTGCAGCTATGACATTGGGTGAAGTGCGACACCAGCCGAAGCCGGACCCAGACTTTGGAATCCGGCCGACCGAAGGGCTGCCTGACGACAGGACTACCCATTTGTAAGGACTGCAGATGCATTCCTATCAGACATCTACATTTATGGTAGGTACAAAACTGTACTTTCTCTCCTGCCGGCAGGCAGCCCTCGCCCGGCCAGAATCCCAAAGTCTGGGTCCGGCGTCGGCTGTTCAACCATGCTCCCTGACGTCAGAGCGCCAGGAGTACAAAGCTGACAGCCGACGCCATCTTCTCCAGTCTTTCTTGCCGTGCGGTGATGGCAGTTCGCAAGTGCCGGTCGGCGGACTCCTGACTATTTTTTCTGATAAACTTCAGTCCGAAGATTTTCTTCTCCACTCAAAGCTAAGTACCCCATTGGGGAAACTTTTTTCTTGCTCCACTCCGATGTCAGAAAAAGTTAATTGTATTTCATGTGGGAAGCAAATACCTCATAAGGATTTTCATTCTTACTGTATTCCTTGCTTCGGCCCTGACCACGACGTAGCTAGTTGTCAGTTTTGTGCTAGATTCAATCAACGTACAATTAAGCGAAGGTACGATTTTGCTTTTCATTACTTTGGTAGGCGCTTTAACTACAAAATGTCGTCTGATATGGTTCCGGCTACCGGAGTTCACAAATGTTGCAAGGATAAAGACAGGCCTCCGAGGTCCAAATCTGATAGCGCACAAGCGGAGCCAGCTTCATTCGGTTCGGCCGTAGTCAGTGAGGCGCTTTTGCAGCCCCTGTCGTCTGCCATTTCAGAACAGATGGCCGAAACGGACTCTTGTGACGAGCCAACCAGGCCTTTAAATATTTCTATTGCAGGACCTTCGGACAATGCTTCTTCGGATGGGTCCGGAGCCGCTGTGCAGGTACCGGCTTCCGAAGGGGTTTTCAGGCCTACTCAGCTTCTAATAAAGGCAAAGACTTCTCCTAAATCAAAGACTGCAACACAGGCCTCTTCTGAACCGGCTCCCAAGTCACAGAAACAGTTACTCAAGATGGCGGAGGATTTACTTACTATGATTAGGAGTTCACATCCCCCTCCAGATAAAAGGCCAAGGCAGGATGTTTATTATGATTCCTCTGATCAGGCTTCTGTTTCCTCAGATGTTCTTCATCTCACATTGCTGCAGTCCTTACACTTGGGGTAGTCCGCTGTCCTCGGTCGGCCCGAATATCAAAGTATAAGGCTGACGTCGGTCAAGGCGCATTAGACTGACATCAGGACGTCAGGGTACAAATGCGCATGACCGACGTCATATCCTCAGTCTTTTTTGCCGCATGGTCCGATGCAGAAGCAGCGTTGCAAGTGCCGTTCGGCGTTCTGAAATTTTTCGAGTTCGGAGTTTCAGACAGAGTCAAAGTTGGCTAAGTACCCCGTTGGGGAATATTTTGCTTTTCTTGCCTCAGTGGTTTACCGGATGTCAGAAAAAGTGAATAACTGTATTTCTTGTGGGAAACGGATACCGCATAGAGATTATCATACCTTGTGTATTCCTTGTTTAGGGCCTGAGCACGACGTTGTTGGGTGTCGCTTTTGTGCTAGGTTCAATAAGCGCACTATTAAGAGAAGGTTAGATTGTGCCAGGTTAGTCTTTGGGAAGCGGTGCAATTACACTATGCCGTCGGATGCTCCGGCGTCAGCTTCTTCAAAGAAGCGCAAGGATAAAGCAGCTAAGCCCAGGGTAGACGAGTCGTCCGTCGGACCGGTTCTTTAGAGGTATCGGTGGAGCCGGTGGTTCCACCGGAGGTTTCTCTGGAGGCCCAGGGGGAGACCTTGTTATTGCAGGATGTGGCCTCTCAGGAGGCAAGTCAGGCTGAAGGGGCTTCTCAGGTTACTGTACTCCCCTCCCTTCCTAGGGTGGTTAGGCCTTCTGTTTCCAAGGCTTCTCCCAGAGGCAGGCCAGGTTTAGCTTCAGTTGGTGTCACTCCTAGATGTCCTTCATGGATGCATCTGCAGTCATAACAACTGGGTTGTCCTGTCGTCAGGCAGCCCTTCAGTCGGCCGGATTCCAAAGTCCGGGTCCGGCTTCGGCTGATGTCGCACTTCACCCGACGTCATCTCTGTTGGTCTTCGGGTATAAAAGCATCAGCCGACGCCATTTTCTTCAGTCTTTCTTGCCGCGTGGCGCCCGAAGCAGAAGCTGTTCGCAAGTGCCGGTCGGTCGGATCCAGAGATTACTTCTACCGAATACTACTTCGAAGACTTCTAAAGCTAAGTACCCCGTTGGGGACTCTTTCTTGCCTCAGCCGATGTCAGAAAAAGTTAATTGTTTAACCTGTGGGAAACAAATACCTCATAAAGATTTCCACTCTTACTGCCTGCCTTGCTTAGGCCCAGCCCACGACGTAGTAGCCTGTTCGTCCTGTGCTTCTTTCAACCGACGAATGCTTAGACGTCGGTCGGAGTTTGCAAAACAGTTTTTCGGTTCTGATTTTGCATACATTATGCCGTCGGATCCTCCGACTACGCATTCTGCCAAAAAACGCAAAGAAAAAGACCGACACTCGCGGTCCGCGGTTTCGGCCGAAACCATGGTTAAGCAAACCGCGAGTGTCTCGGTTTCGGCCGAAACCGAGAAAACTGACCAAAATACAGCTGAATCTACTTCTACAACTGAGGTCCCTGCTAACACTCTTGAATCGGCCTCAGAAATTTTACCCACTATGGTGCTTACCACTGACTTATCTGACACCATTCCCTTGGATGTCTCTACCCCAGCGCGTGGTGCTGCTAGGCCTCCAGCAGCCATGTCCATTAAGGCCTTCGCCAGGGCTAAAGCAGCCAAGACTACTAAAACAGTGCCTGTTAAACCCCCCTCAACCAGGCCCTCTTCCAGTTCTCAAATGCTTACTTTGGCAGAAGATTTAATTTCACTAATTAGAGGATCTCAATCTCACCCAGACAGGGCCTCTCAGCCCCCAGAGAAGAGACCTAGAGCAGAGCCCCATGAGCCAGTGTCCTCTGATGATTCTGCTGATGAATCAGACATAACTGACCAGCCAGAGGCTCCTTTCTCCAATTTCGAAGATTCTGATGCTGAAGAATCCATTCCAGCTGCTTCCCCACCAGAAGAATTCTCCTTTGGGGAAACCTTGCATGCCATGCGAGAACAGTTCCAATGGCAGCAACAGGATTTTTCAGACTCCAGGAAAAGACTTAGGACCTTTTGCACCTTCCACAGCACAGGCCCTTAGCTATACCTCCTGTTCTCTCTGTGGTGGATGATGCTTTCAATGATGTCTGCTCCGCTCCAGATTCTTTACCCCAGCCCCTGCCAAACCAGACAGATTTTACAGGGTGCCAGATACTCATCACCACCTTTACAAGGCCCCTCTTGCAGACCCGAAACTATTTCCCAGGGTCCCAAGGCAGTAGCAGCGACCATAGCTAAAAACCCTGTTCCTTCTGAAAGGGAAGCAAGGTCATTAGACAGATGGGGTAAAAGGTTTACACTTCAGCCACTCTCTCAGCTAGAGCTTTAAACTGTCAGTTTCACATGATACAATACCAAGAGTTTATGCTTGATCAGTTAACTAAAAGCTAACCACTGATGAATCTCTTGATAAGAAATATGTATTAGAAATGGTAAATAACATACAGCAAGTTAGTAACCACTCTTTAAAATGTGGCTATGATGCACTGGAGGCTTCATTTAGATCAGCCATGACTGGCACTGTAATTAGAAGGCATGCATGGCTAAAGGAGCAAGCTTTACTGGATCATGTTAAATCTAAATTGCTAGATGCTCCTATGGATAAAACAAGTTTGTTTGGTACACCTGCCCAGCAGGTTATGAAGAAAATGGAAGAAAAGGCAAAATCAGTCCAGACAGTTAAAGATTTCTTGCAGGTTCAACCCCCAAGGTTTAGCAGGAACTGGCTTGCCAAAAATTGGTCCTTTCCTGACTCCACAAGACCTCAAAGGGGCAGGAATAGACGTTCCAGAGGCAGAAACCAATCCAGAGGAGGTGCCTACAGAGGACGACATTGGCAAGGTAACAACAGAGGCACAGACTCAACACCTGCCACTACATCAACACAGCCACAGTGACTTAATCCTAAACCCGCCTACCAGGGAACAAATAGCAGCTCCTCTAGGCGGAAAGCTAACCTTATTTTCAAAAACTGGCACCACATAACAAAGGACAAGTGGATTTTACGAACCATAGATCAAGGTTACGGTTCCACTTCCACACTTTACCAGACAAAGAGGAATGCCAAATCTACCTCCAAATCAAAAGACAGAGGCTCTACAACAGATAATGGAGTTAGCAAACATGAGAGCTGTGGAGAAAGTGCCAACAGCAGAGCAAGGAAAGGGGTTCTACTCCAGACTATTCCTAGTTCCAAGAAAGGAAAAGAGTTGGAGACCAATTCTAGACCTGTCCACCCTGAATACTTACATCATTGTCCCAAAATTCAAAATGCTGACCCTACAGCAACTTCTTCCCATGCTGGGCAAGGAGTGTTGGCTGGTAACTCTAGATCTCAAGGAGGCATACCTGCACGTCCCCATTCGACCAATCTGCAGAAGATACCTCAGATTTCTTGCAGGATCAGAGCACTATCAATTCTCAGCATTGCCCTTTGGCTTATCTACTGCCCAGAGTATTCACAAAATGCCTGGCATCAGTAATCGCCCATTGCAGACTGCAGGAATTCAAATTTATCCATACCTGGACGACTGCCTGATACAAGGAGACAACAAAAGCAAGCTGACAACAGATTTACAAAGGGTCATTTACTTGCTTCAAGCACTAGGATACACAGTCAATTTACAAAAGTCAAGACTGATACCATCCCAGACAAGGACTTTCCTGGGAGCGAATTGGACACAGTAAGACAAATGGCATTCCTAACTACAGAAAAACAAAAGAACTCCCTCTTTACTTCTTGGCACTAACAAAACTGAACAAGTTAACAGCAAGAAAGGTACTGCAGGCCTTGGGTTTCATGGCATCATGCATAATCTTGGTTCCATTTGCCAGACTACATATGAGAAAACTACAGTGGTACCTAAAGAATTTATGGTCCCAACACAGACACAGCCTAGAAACGGAAATCCCACTAATACCATGCTTAAAACAGGAGTTCCTATGGTGGGCTCAGGCATGCCAGTCAAACCCAGGCCTGCCCTTTCATGAGGTCAAGCAAGCCAGACCATCACAACAGATGCTTCAGACCTAGGATGGGGCATATGCTGGACAAATGCATTACAAGGATTGTGGACACAGGACCAACTTCACCTGCACATCAACCTAAAAGAAATGCTGGCAGTAAAACTGGCAATCCAAAAGTTCAGACCATTTCTCAAGGAGGACCACTTGATGATAAGGACAGACAACACCACAGTCATGTGGTACATCAACAAACAGGGAGGCACTCATTCTTACCCCTATGCAGAATGACTTTGGAGCTGTGGACCCTGGCACTCAGCTACAACATCCAGTTACAGGCAATATTTGTGCCAGGAAAAGAAAACTCTAGCAGATATGTTAAGCAGGACCACATCGGATGCCCACGAATGGCAGCTGCACCGGATATCTTCAAGACCATCTCGAAGAAATGGGGAATGCCTCAGATAGATCTATTTGCTTCCCTCTCAATCACCAGCTCAAAAATTCTGCACAAGGACATTCCACCCACTAGCATGGAAAGTGGACTCGCTCTCCTTCAGCTGGAAAGGCCTAACAGCATATGCATTCCCACCTCTTCCTTGATACACAAAGTACTACTAAAAATCAAGGAGGAACGTCCAAGGATAATCCTGATAGCTCCAAACTGGCCAAGACAGCATTGGTACCCACTGCTGAGGAGCATGTCTCGAACAATATGTGGCCAATACCCTGATGCCTTTGATGCTAACTCAGAACAACTTCAGCACCATGCATCCAAACCTAAAACGCTGCAACTGACTGCATGGAACATCACATAGCAGCTGCTAATACAGAACTTTCACAAAGAGTTAAAGACATTATTCTTGAAGCACGCAGGCCTTCAACTAGAAGGAATTATGCTGGGAAATGGAAAAGGTTTGTCATTTGGAGTTCTAAAAGAGGAAAAGATGTATCAAACATAGATATGCCTAACATTCTGGAGTATCTGGCGAACTACTTCATTCAGGCCTGTCCTACTCCTCCATCAAGATTCATGCATCAGCTATTTCAGCAGAATACAGCTTTGATCCACCTGTTTTTCACACCCTTTGCTCAGGCAGTTCCTCAGAGGAATCAAGAATGTAAAACCTCCAAGGAAACCACCATTGCCAGCTTGGGACTTGAACTTTGTGCTAGAAAAATTGACACTATCACCTTTTGAACCAGCAGCAACAGCAGACCTACAACACCTGTCATGGAAAACTGCTTTCCTACTGGCAATTACTTCAGCAAGGAGGGTTTCAGAACTACAGGCCTTAATGGCAGTGCAACCCTTTCTAATCTTCCACCAAGATAGTGTCCATGAGGACTAATCCTACATTTATGCCTAAGGTGGTATCCAGAGTGTCTTTAAACCAAGCAATCCACCTACCTACCTTCTTTCCCAACCCACAAAACAGAGGGGAAAGAATACTGCATACCTTGGATGTACATAGACAGCTACGCTACTACTTGGACAGAACAAAAAATAGCAGAAAGACTGACCAATTTTTCGTAGCCTATGCAACAGGAAGGGAAGGAAAAGCTATTTCCAAACAGACAATCTCCAAATGGATAGGAAATTGCATACGATTCTGTTACTCCTTCCATGGAAAACCAATTCTACAGAACATAAGACCTCATTCTACAAGGGCAACAGCCACTACCACAGCCTTCTTACGAGGAGTGGCTACCAAAGACATTATTGAGGCGGCTACTTGGACCTCTGTGCATACATTTGCCAAGCATTATAATTTACCTCTATATTCCAGATCCCGAGCAGGGTTTGCCACTGCTGTTCTGCAAGGGATCCTAAACACACCATAATCTACTTTTATCCTCCTCCCCTAGTTGGCTATGGTATTCTACCCAGTTGTTATGACTGCAGATGCATCCATGAAGGACATAGTACAGTTTTGTACCTACCATAAATGTAGATGTCCGAATTGGATAGCATCTGCAGTCAGGATTACCCTCCTCCCTCTGTGGTACTCCTAGGGTGTTTACCCTTCTAATAGCTAGCTAGTGGGGATTTCTTTCATGGTGTATTTGTTTGTATTTATGTACATACATGCTTACTTTTGTGTTTACCTCTATCTTTTGGAAACATTGGCATCTATCCAAAATTTTTAGCCTTCTATAGGGCTTCTGGCATCTGGGGCAAGAAACACTGAAGAAAATGGCGTCGGCTGATGCTTTTATACCCGAAGACCAACAGAGATGACGTCGGGTGAAGTGCGACATCAGCGAAGCGGACCCGACTTTGGAATCCGGCCGACTGAAGGGCTGCCTGACGACAGGACAACCCAGTTGTTATGACTGCAGATGCTATCCAATTCGGACATCTACATTTATGGTAGGTACAAAACTGTACTTTCTTCAGGATCTGTGCCCAAGAAGCATATGCTTAAAATGGCAGAAGATTTGATTACCTTAATTAGAGGTTCTTTGCCCCCTCCTGATAAGAGGCCTAGGGTGGAACCTGAGTTAGGGAGTGTTGAGCAGGCTTCAGATGTTTGAGTCTTCGGCTGAAGACTTGCAGGAGTATTCTCCTTATTCTGATTCTGATGTGGATGATTCTACTCCTTCTGCTTCTCCTCCTGAGGATTTTTCTTTTTCAGAGACCCTCCATTCCATGAGGGAGCATTTTAAGTGGGAAGGTCAGGATTTCTCAGATTCCAGGAAAAGGCTTAGGGAATTTCTGTTTTTACCCCAGCATAGGCCTTTGGCTATACCTCCTGTTTTGGATGTTGTGGAGGATGTGTTTGCAGAGGCTTCTCTTAATCCTGATTCCCTGCCTCCTGCTCCTGTTAAGCCGGATAGGTATAGGGTGCCTGAAGCTCATAAGTTTCTTTTTAAGAATCCTTGGGCGGACCCAGAAACTGTTAGTCAGGGGCCTAAGGGTGTTAAGGCTTCTGTTGTTAAAAATCCGGTTCCTCCAGATAAAGAGGCTAGGGCTTTGGATAGATGGGGAAAGAAAGTTTATACGTCTTCCACCCTAGCTATGAGGGCTCTAAATTGCCAGTTTCACATGTTGAAATACCAAAACGATCTACTGTCTCAATTGAAGTCTAAGGTAGATGCTCTGGCGGAAGGTATTGACTGTAAAGAGTTACAGGATTTGGTACATGTCTCTGAACAAGTAGGTAAGCATTCTTTGCAATGTGGTTTTGATGCTGTACAGGCCTCATCTAGGGTGGCTGCCACAGGGTCAGTTCTTCGCAGGCACGCCTGGCTGAGGGATCAGAATTTATCTGACCATGTTAAGACAAGGATTTTGGATGCTCCTTTACAATCTGATGTGTTATTTGGTTCACCTGTTGAGGCAGTCTTAAAGAAAATGGAAGACAAGGCTAAGTCTATGCAGACTGTTAAAGATTTTTTGCAGGTTCAGCCTCCGAAGTTTAGCAGAAATTGGCCTACTAAGGGGTGGACGTATCCTTCTTATGATTCCCAGTCTAGGGGCAGGTCTAGACGGGTAGGGGCAGAGCTCAGGGCTCTTTCAGGCCTAGAACAGGGAGTTCACCTGCACAGTCTTCGGGTGAGGGCAGGGGTCAGTCCTTTCGTAAACACACCCAATGACCTACCTTTTCAGCTGCCAGAGTCTTCTCGACTAGCAGCACCTTTGGGAGGAAGGTTGGCACTTTTCAAAGAAAATTGGAGTTTAATTACCCAAGACAGATGGGTATTGGATATCGTACACCAAGGTTACAGGTTTTATTTCCATACCTTGCCTCCTTTCAAAGACATGCCAGACGTTCCTCCTCAGCAAAGAATAGAGGCTCACAAACAGATTTCTCTGCTACTTCAAATAGGAGCCATTCAGCCGGTCCCTCTGTCAGAAGTGGGCCTAGGATTTTATTCTCGCCTGTTCCTAGTACCAAAGAAGGGGAACACGTGGAGACCAATTTTGGATTTATCTATCCTCAACACTTATCTGGACATTCCCAAGTTCAAAATGTTGATGTTACAACAGCTTTTACCTCTGCTGGGCAAAGATCATGGGATGGTGACTCTGGATCTCAAGGAGGCTTACCTTCATGTTCCTATCAGGCTAAGTTGCAGGAAGTATCTACGTTTCCGGGCTGGGACTTCTCATTATCAGTTCTCTGCATTGCCCTTTGGCTTATCTACTGCGCCCAGAGTATTCACGAAGGTTCTGGCTCCAGTAATAGCTTTCTTCAGACTAAGAGGGATACAGATCTATCCTTATTTGGACGATTGTCTGATTCTGGCTCAAGGAAAAGAAGAGCTTCTTCATCATCTCCACTATGTGATGGCAGTGCTAAGATGCCTAGGGTATTCTGTGAACGAAATAAAGTCCAGTCTAGTACCCTCTCAGGACATATGCTTTCTGGGTGTGAGACTGAATACAGCATCCCAGATGGCCTTTTTGACCCCGGACAAACAAAAGAATCTTTCTCTTTACTTCCATCAATTGTCTCATCAGTCCAGGCTGACTGCAAGGACAGTCCTTCAAGCCTTGGGGTTCATGGCATCTTGTATTCTGGTGCTTCCCAATGCCAAACTGCATATGAGGAAGTTACAATGGTATCTCAAAAATGTATGGACACAGCACTGCCAAGATTTGGACACTGTCATTCAGATAATACCTTGCATTCAAAAGGAATTTTTGTGGTGGGCTCAGGAATGTCACCTAAACAAGGGACTCTCTGTGACCCGGCCAGAGGCGTCAGATTCTAACGACAGATGCCTCAGACAAAGCTTGGGGAGCTCATCTAAATGGAAAGTGGATACAAGACACGTGGCCTGCCAGACTTCTACATCTACATATCAACCTGAAGGAGATGTTAGCAGTCCAATTTGCATTAATAGCTTTCAAGGATTTACTTCTTCCAGGGCAGGTGTTGATTCTAACAGACAACACAACTGTCATGTGGTACATCAACAAGCAAGGGGGAACACATTCTTATCCTCTGTGCAGACAAGCAATGATTTTGTGGGAGACTGCTCTCAGTTTACAGCTAAATCTTCAGGCAAGGTTTCTGCCGGGAGCACAGAACTCCTTAGATGTGTTGAGCAGACAAATTATGGATCCCCACGAGTGGAAATTGGATCCTCATGTATTTCAGAAATTGACAGTGTCATGGGGAACTCCAGACATAGATCTGTTCGCTTCTCCACTAAACTACCAGCTGCCAAAGTTTTGCACAAAAAGTTTTCATCCCACAGCTTGGAAGGTGGATGCTCTTTCATTCAATTGGAGCAATCTTCATGTGTACGCCTTTCCACCTCTGCCTCTCCTCCCAAAGGTACTTCTGAAGGTCAGACAGGACAAGCCAAAGATGATTCTAATAGCTCCAGATTGGCCTCGACAGCATTGGTACCCACTACTGAGAAGTCTGGCAGGAGCCTCCATGGCCTTTACCTTGATTCCACACCTGCTGACTCAGGAGAACAGTCATTTACTCAATGTCAAACTTCACTCTCTTCACCTGACAGCCTGGCATATTCTGTTTTAAACCCTGGAGGGTTTCAGCTTCCACAGCAAGTTTTGAATGTTATTTTGGAAGCCAGAAGGCCTAGTACAAGGAAAGTGTACGCAGATAAATGGAAGAGATTTTTATTTTGGAGTGCAGCAAAAGCATTTGATGTTTCTAAGCCTAATTTAAGTGTGGCTCTTCAATATCTTACTGAGTTACTGGACAAAGGTTTGTCCTTCTCTTCTATTAAGATTCATGCTGCAGCAATTTCTGCTCACTATGATTGTGACCCACCATTGTTTTCTCATCCTTTGTTTAAGCAATTCCTTAGAGCCCAAGGAATATAAGACCCCCACGGAGAGCTCCTACTCCTGCTTGGGATCTCAATTTTGTGTTGGAGAAACTCACTCTACAACCTTTTGAGCCTGCAGCTACTGCTGAGTTGAAATATTTATCATGGAAGACTGCTTTTTTGTTAGCCATTACCTCTGCGAGAAGGGTTTCTGAATTACAGGCCCTTATGGCAGTTGAGCCTTTCTTAATTTTCCATAAGGATAGGGTATCTTTACGTACTAATCCTTCCTTTATGCCTAAAGTGGTTTCTAGTGTGTCTTTAAACCAAACTATTCATTTGCCTACCTTTTATGCAAACCCCCAAATAAAGGGGAAAAGATTTTGCACACTTTGGATATACACAGGCAGTTGCGATATTATTTGAGCAGAACTAAAGGGTTCAGGCAGTCTCAGCAGTTATTTGTTTCTTTTGCTTTGAGTTCTCAGGGCAAGCCTGTGTCAAAACAAACTATTTCTAAGTGGATTGGGTTTTGCATTGCTTTCTGTTATTCCCATCATGGCAAGGAGGTTCCAGCTGGGATTAGGCCTCATTCCACTAGGGCTACTGCCACTTCAACAGCTTTTTAAGGGGTGGCAACTAAAGATATCTTGGAGGCAGCTACTTGGAGTTCTGTGCACACTTTCTCTAAGCATTATCACCTTCCACTTTACTCTAAATCTAGGGCTGGTTTTGCCACTGCTATTTTACAGGGCATTTTGGCAGCTCCTGCTTCTTTATAGTTGTGCCAGCCTCCCTTACCTCTGCTTTGGGATTCTACCCAAGTGTAAGGACTGCAGCAATGTGAGATGAAGAACATAGTACAGTTTTGTACCTACCATAAATGTAGATGTTCGAAGATCCACATTGCTGCAGTCCAATTTACCCTCCCTCCTTCCCCTCTGTAGTTAGAGACGGTTGTGTGGGTTGGATTGTAAATATTGTGTTTATTGTATATATTGTACATATTAGTGCTAGGGTGGTTGGTTGTTGGTTTTGTTGTCTTTGGGTTTTGACCTTTCTTGTTAGGGTCTTCTGACATCTGGGGCAAGAAAAGACTGAGGATATGACGTCGGTCATGCGCATTTGTACCCTGACGTCCTGATGTCACTCTAATGCGCCTTGACCAACGTCAGCCTTATACTTTGATATTCAGGCCGACCGAGGACAGCGGACTACCCCAAGTGTAAGTACTGCAGCAATGTGGATCTTCGAACATCTACATTTATGGTAGGTACAAAACTGTACTTTTCTTCTGACCAGGAATATTCTTTCCCTCCTTATGAGGATTCTGATGCTGAGGAATCCATTCCTTCAGCTTCTCCCCCTGAGGATTTCTCTTTTGGGGAAACTTTGCATGAAATGAGGGAACATTTCCACTGGGAAGGACAGGAGTATTCGGAATCTAAGAAAAGACTGAGGGATTTTCTTCTTCTTCCCCAACATAGACCCCTGGCTATTCCTCCTGTTTTGGATATTGTGGATGATGCCTTTTCGGAGGCTAACTTAACCCCTGGCTCTTTTCCTCCTGCTCCTGTTGAGCCTGATAGATATTACAGGGTTCCTGATTCCCACCAGTTTTTATACAAGAACCCTTCTGCTGACCCTGAAACCATTTCTCAGGGTCCTAAGGGAGTTAAGGCCGCTTCTGCCAAAAATCCCATTCCTACTGAAAAGGATTCTCGATCCTTAGAAAGATGGGGCAAAAAGGTGTACACTTCTGCTACTTTGTCCATTAGGTTCATAGGTTCATACTAGGCTATCTGCCCTAGGGCATTTATAAGCCTAGCCAGAGTGTGTGTGGCTTTCACCACCCCTTAGGATGAGAATACTATACCCATTAGTTTGCTGTGCCTCTGTCCAGCAGTGATACAGAGATGATTCCCGGGGTAAACCTACGATCTCCCATCCACTCGTCAAGATTTCTCTTGAACAGAGTCAGTGAGGGGCTCTGCCTCACATGGACTGGGATTCTGTTCCATAGTGTAGGGAGTCTCTGGGTGATGAATCTGTCCCTCCAGCACGTCCTATTTATATCCGTGTTGAGGTTTAAGTCTCTTGCTCTCGTGGCTCTGGTGGATTTGGATTTTTGAGGTGGAGCATGTCCATTAATTCGGGTTGGACATGGCCTTGTATGTCAGGCACAGATCACCTCTGAGCAGACGGTATGCGACTGAATAGAGCTGGAGTTTCTTCAGTCGGGCATCGTATGACATATGTTTGAGCCTTTATCCTTTTGGTGAGGAACTTTTGGGGTCTTTCCAACTGCTGCAGGTGTCGGGTAAGGTACATTCAATGGGCGTTGTACTCAATCATTGGTCTGATAAGTGAAGAGTACAGGGTACAATGACCTCTCCTGATCTGGATGTGAATCCCTTCATGATCAGGTGGGCAATGTAGAAGGTCTTCCTAACCACTTTGGCAATGTGAGTGTCAAAAGAGAGGTTACTGTCAACTTGGGTCCCCAGGTCCCTGATAGCTTCTTCCGTGTTTAATGGATTACCACCTATGTGGTAATTAGGGGTTACCTTGTTTTTCCCAAAGGGTATGACTATACATTTTTTGGCATTTAGCTTAAGGCCATGGCTCTGGCACCAGTTATCCATTTCTATGAGACCTTTCTGGAGGATGTCTGTGTCTGATGGAGTGTCAATTATGGTGCCCAGTTTGCAGTCATCTGCAAATTTTGTCAGCCACAATCCGCTTATGTTTGCCTGCACTTCAGAAAATTAAATGCCGAACAAGAGGGGGCCCAGGACTGAGCCCTGTGGGACACCGCTCGTGACCGGCTTAGTCTGACATGGCACCAGCAACTCTAACACTGTGTGTTCTGTCCTTGAGCCAGTTTGCAACCCATCTTGTGACATATGGGTTTACATCTAAGCTGGTGAGCTTTTCTATGATGCCCGAGTGGGGTATTGTGTCGAATGCTTTTGCTAGGTCAAGGTAGGCTGTGTGAACTGCCTTACCCTCATCAATGGCCTTAGTGACTGTTTCGAAAAAGTCGACCAAGTTCAAGAGGCAGGATCTGCCCTTGACAAAGCCAAATTGGGTAGGATCCAGTGTCTGTAGGTCCCCAATGTCTTTATTTAGGAGTTCCATTATGATCCTCTCCATAGCTTTGCAGACCAGGCTCGTCAAGCTTATGGGGCGGTAATTTCCTGGGTCCGTAGAAGCACCGCCTTTGTGGAGTGGGACCACAGTTGCCGTACGCCATTCTTTGGGTACGTATCCTGTAGTAAGGCTAAGATTAAACAGCAGCCTTATGTGTGGGTTTAGTTCCTCATTGAGTTCGTGTAGCACACAGCCGGGGACACTGTCCGGTCCCATTGATGTTGCTTTTTGCTTTAGAGAGCAGCTCTCACCTGGGCATCTGAGATGTTTGGGAGGCTAGACTCTGGTGGGATAGATATTTCTCCTTTTGGGGGGGGAGGGAGGGGAGAAATTTGCACTGAACCTGTCTGCCAGTATGTTGGCAATGTCTGTGGGTTCAGTGATTTTTTTTATCATTTTGGACTAATTCTGAGCATATCTGGGAGTTTCCACCCAGGTTTCTAACATAGCTAAAGAAGGCTTTATGATTGTCTTTTGTGTCATTAGCGATTTTTCTCTCAAAGTTGGCCTTGGATGATTTTATGAGTGATCGTAGTTTTTTGCTAGTATTGATCAGAGATGCCTTCCCATTTAGGGATTTTGCTCTGTCAATGTAGTAGCTTTCTCCTCTTGTTGTAGAGTTTGTTTATGGCTGGAGTCCACCAGACCGGGCCTGCCTTTGGTGGAAAAGGTCTTGATTTTATTAGGGATTGCTTGATCCATACATTCCTGGAGGTGCTCGTAGAAGGCATTTGTAAGGGTTTCAGCAGCGTGGGTTGTGGTTTCCACTGGCTCGGGGGGCCTTGAAGGATACCACTCCAGTCTTAAGAAGTGTGAAGTTTGCTTTTGAGAAGTTCTTCACTGTGGTCTTTTGCTGGGGTGGGGCGGGATGTGGATCTCCAGTGAGATTAATTTATGGTCTGATCTCACCAATGAGGGATATACTTCCGGTGTGGAGCATTTTGTCCCCATGTTTGTGATGATCAGGTCTAGTATATTTTCTCCTCTTGTGGGAATGGTGACTAGTTGTTCATAGCATTTGAGTTTATGAACTCAAGGAACCTTTGGGCTAGGGTGTTGGGGCTTGAGTAATGTTCCCAGTCTATGTTTGGGTAGTTGAAGTCGCCCAATATGATGGTGTTTGGAGAGACATTTATACTCTCCAGTGTCTTCAGGAAGGCTGTGTGGGTTTCCTGAGTTTGAGAAGGTGGTCTGTAGCATGTTACAAACTGTAGGGCAGTTTTACCTATGGTTAATTGCACCTGGATGGTCTCCGATGCTTATGCGTTGCCACTAACCTGGAGGTGTGGGTATCCTTTATGAATATGGATACTCCCCTCCTTTGTAGTTCGGTCCAGATTTTGGGGCGGAATGCATGATATGAGGTATAACCTGATAGTGCTGGGGTGCTCTCAGGAGCCTTGAACCAGGTTTCAGTCACAGCACAAACATCGATGTTCTCCATACTGAGGAGGGCTTCGAGGCGTGCATCTTGAGGTTTAGACTTCTGGCATTGAGCAGTATTACCCTTAGTTTTTCTCCATTTTGTTTTCTAGGGCGGTAGGTTTATCATTTGAGCCTTGCCTAAAAAGGCACTATGGGGTGGCAAGAGCCTTTGCCAATATCCGGAAGCCCAGGGTGACAGGTGCAAGCCGTCCCTTGAAGCAGCGTGGCTTGTCAAGCATGTCATCCCAGGCAGACAGACATTGGATCCCCTTAGAATGACACCAGTAATTAAGCCAATTATTAAAGCTGATCATTTTGTCTCTGTATTGTGGCATCATTCTTGGTGAGGGTAGGATACTGCTCAGGGTCAGGGTCATACCGCCTGGGCTACATAATCTGAGAGCTCCTCTGTCTCTTTTCATGTAGTCCAGGGAGGTACGTCTCAGGTCGTTCACACCGGCATGGACAATGACTGAGTCATACTTGTACTTGCTGTGGAGTGACCTGAGTGCTTGTGTTATGTGGCGGATTCTAGTGCCTGACAGGCAGCTAACTGTGATCTTTTCCTTGTTCAGTCTGGTGAGTGGGACGTCAGTGTGTCTGACTATGGAGTCACCTATAACAAGTGTGTCTGGCATTGTGTTTGGCCTTAAGGGCTGTGATTGTTTAGCACACTGACTTTGAGAACTATGTGTTGCATGTCTTATGTCTTGAGGTGGCAGTTGCTTGGGTGTCTGCTTCGGAGGCCTCTGTAGTTTTGGTAGATTCTTGATCAGTGCCTCCGAGTATGTCTTTGTGTGTTTGTGTTTGTTTTGCAGTTGTGATAGTTCTATGTGAAACTGGGTTTGTGGTGTGCGTGGTTTCCTTCTCCTCCTGTCTGGTCTTGCCAGTCCTGAGTTGAGAGAGCTCAGCCTCCAGTTTGGCTATATAGTTGTATCTCTCACATGTATTTGTGTTTTGTGGGAGGAGTGGGTTGTCTGTGTACATGAGGCAATTGTAACATTGCCTCAAGATGCCCAGATTCACCAGCTGAACAGGAGAGGACGCTAGCAACTGACCCTTCGACATGCTAGAAAAAGTGAAAACGTTTGCTGTGTAAGTGAGTCAGAAGGGACCTATAGGGAAATGGGTACTCAAGGGGATTCTAGGCTAATGTAGTACTTTGTTTAGTATACAAGTACTTTACCTATATAAAAATGCTTTAGGAGCAAGTGCTGAGCTATTGAGATAGAGAATAGACTGTTTAGATTGCAAGTAGAGAAGTTCTAAGGGAAAAATTGAATAGCAGTCTTTACGGAGCCAGAAATAGTTTAACCTTGTTTAACCGGCGCTGCCCGATGGTGCTCTATGGGCAACTCCGCGCTAAATCACGCTAAAGCGGGCTTTATAGCAGGGGGTTGAAAAGACCTAGGAATTGACCCAAAATGGCCAATAGACTACAAGTTTCTGGCTGGAACCTCTGCTCTAGGGACAAATAGGCTGCTCAGTGCTCCCCACTCCCACTGGTGAACAAAGAAGCTTCCCTTTATCCAAATAAGAATATGGAATAGCACAGGAACCAAGCCAAAGCCCAGAGATCAGCAAACTCTGAAGACTGGACTATTCTAGTTCAGTAAGGTGGGAAAACAAGATATTTTTTTTTTTTTTACAGAAAACAGAGGAAAAACAGACAGTAAATGCTTTTAAACGGCTAGCGCACTTGAGTGTGTTAGCCTACAGGTAAAATTAAGCAACAAATAACTTTTTAAAAAGTGCAAAACAGTTAATCAACACAAAAACAGTTTAAATAGAATGCAGAGCTGTATAAACAGGCGAAAATGCAGTCGCTAAGCAGTAAATAATCAAAAAGCCAGAAAAAAATACTTGAATCAGGAAAAAGTCACTCTTTTGCTCTCTGCTGCTTGTAGAACTCTGCAGTACACCATGAGGAGCTGTGCTGAGTTGAATACATGCGAAAAAGCGCGCTAAAGCGGGCTTTATTACAGGGGGCTGAAAAGAGCTAGGAATTGACCCAAAATGGCCAATAGACTACAAGTTTCTGGCTGGAAACCACTCCTCTAGGGACAAATAGGCCGCACAGTGCTCCCCACTCCCACTGGTGAACAAAGACGCTTCCTTTTATCCAAATAAGGATATGGAATAGCACAGGAACCAAGACAAAGCCCAGAGATCAGCAAACTCTGAAGACTGGACTATTCTAGTTCAGTAAGGCGGGAAAACAAGATTTTTTTTTTTTTTTTTTTTTGCAGAAAACAGAGGAAAAACAGACAGTAAATGCTATAAATGCTTTTAAGCGGCTAGCGCACTTGAGTGTGTTAGCCTACAGGTAAAATTAAGCAACAACTAACGTTTTAAAACTGCAAAACAGTTAACCAACACAAAAACAGTTTAAATAGAATGCAGAGCTGTATAAACAGGCTAAAATGCAGTCGCTAAGCAGTAAATAATCAAAAAACCAGAAAAAAATACTTAAATCAGTTATAGCAAATACAGTTATAACAAATGCTCTGAAATATACTGTATATTTCCAAAATGTTTGAGAAGGACAGTCAGAACACAAGAAGGTTCAGGCGAAAGAGAAAAAAAAAAAAGTTTTGTTTTACTTTTTGAAAGGGAAAAAGGAGGAACAGAAGGCCTTATCAAATGTTCTCTCTGTATTAAGCAGAATGAGCTAATGACACTAGACTGGGAGGTGTCACAGTAGGGGCGGGCAACTGCAATAGCCTACCAGACAGCAAGCACTAGAGACAAATGAAAGTTTTTAAACAGATAAGGATTTGTGAAGATACTGAATAGACAAAGTGCTTTATATATATTAAATTGTAAAAACAGTAATCTGTAAAAATAATCAAAAAAAAATCAAGATGATACTTATATTTTGTAGCTCAGCTGCAGTCACAACTTCTCTAGTCTGCACTGTGTGCAAAAGACAGAAACTTTTTTTTTCTTACAAGAACACAAAAGAACCAGCCCCCACTAGCCAAGAGATAATTACACAGAGGAGATGTTTCAGTTTACACAGTAGCCTACCAGACAGCAAGCACTAGAGACAAATGAAAGTTTTTAAACAGATAAGGATTTGTGAAGATACTGAATAGACAAAGTGCTTTATATATATTAAATTGTAAAAACAGTAATCTGTAAAAATAATCAAAAACAAATCAAGATGATACTTATATTTTGTAGCTCAGCTGCAGTCACAACTTCTCTAGTCTGCACTGTGTGCAAAAGGGCTTTAAACTGTCAGTTTCATATGCTGAAATGCCAGCAATTTCTCTTGTCTGTTTTAAAACAAAAGCTTACTTCCATTTCTGCCTGTGCAGATGATAAGGAATTACATGACATATTGCATGCCACTGAACAACTTGGGAAGCATGGTTTACACTGTGGATTTGATGCCTTGGAGGCTTCTTGTAGGACTGCGGCCTCCGGCACAGTCATTAGAAGGCATGCATGGCTAAAGAAACAAAATTTGCCTGAACAAGTAAAGGCTAAATTATTGGATGCTCCTGTTCAGCATAATGTTTTGTTTGGATCAAAAGCTGAAGAGGTGATTTAAAAAGATGGAGGATAAGGCGAAATCCAATCAAACAGTTAAAGATTTCTTACAAGTACAGCCACCTAGATTAAGCAGGAATTGGCCTTCAAAAAATTGGTCCTTTCCCACTTCAGGCCTCAAAGGGGTAGATATAGATGCTCCAGAGGAAGGCCTCAAACACAAGCTTCTTATAGAACAAGACAGTGGACTGCTTCCACCCCTAGGGGATGAGAGGACAGGTCACAAACTCAAAGGAAACCAACTCAATGACTCCCTCTGTTGGGCTACAGGAACTTCTTGCCTGGAAGCCCCTCTCGGAGGAAAACTCTCTCTTTTATCAAAATTGGACTCAAATAACCCAAGACAAGTGGGTTTTGGATGTGGTTTTAAGAGGTTACAAATTCCATTTTCATACCTTGCCAAGGCCAAGCGGATGGCCAGACCTTCCAAAACATCAGTGGACGGAGGCCTTAAACCAGGTGGAAGCTCTTTTGGCTATGAATGCCATAGAACTGGTTCCACTTTCAGAGATGAGAAAAAGTTTTTACTCAAGGCTCTTTCTAGTCCCAAGGAAGCAAAACTCATGGAGATCCATTCTGGATCTGTCTGTCTTGAACACCTTTCTAGAGATTCCAAAATTCAAGATGCTTACTCTACAGCAGCTACTTCCAATGCTGTCCAAAGATGCATGGATGGTAACTTTGGATTTAAAGGAGGCATATTTACACATTCCCATCAGGCAGGATCGCAGAAAATACCTCAGGTTCAAGGCCGGATCGAGGCACTTTCAATTCTCTGCGCTGCCCTTTGGATTGTCTACTGCACCCAGGGTCTTCACCAAATGCCTGGCTCCAGTAGTAGCTTACTGCAGACTCAAGGGAATTCAAATTTACCCTTATCTGGACGATTGTCTAATTCAGGCAGACAGCAAGGATGTCTTACTCCAGCATCTAGAATTTGTACAGAACCTCCTCAAGTTCCTGGGATTTTCTGTAAACATAAAGTCAAATTTGACACCATCACAACAGATAACTTTTCTGGGTGCTCTTCTAAACACCACAACCCAGATGGCATTTCTGACATCCGAAAAACAATTACAGCTGGCTTCAACTTTCAAAACCTTGGCAACTTTAACTCCACTATCTGCAAGGAAATTCCTGCAGGCTTTGGGTTACATGGCCTCTTGCATCCTTCTCGTACCATATGCAAGACTACACATGAGGAAAATACAGTGGTACCCGTACCATATGCAAGACTACACATGAGGAAAATACAGTGGTACCTAAAAAGTGTATGGTCTCAGCATTGCCACAGTTTAGACATACTGATCTCCGTCCTTCCTTGCCTTCAAAAGGAATTTCTTTGGTGGTCCAGGGCATGTGCTCTAAGGGAAATCCTTCCGTCTGCCTCTTGCCACGCAGATTCTAACCACGGACGCCTCGGATTATGCTTGGGGAGCCCATTTTCAGGGCAACTTTCTGCAGGGCCTTTGGACAAAGGATCAGAAGCACCTGCGTATCAATTTAAAGGAAATGTTAGCCGTTCAGAAAGCTCTATTGGCCTTCAGGAATCTTTTACAATCAGGACAACTACCAATACGGACAGACAGCACCACAGTTATGTGGTACATAAGCAAGGGGGATCTCATTCCTACCCCCTTTGCAGACTAGCCATGGATCTATGGAACACAGCGCTAGCTTGCAATCTGGATCTTCAAGCTCAGTTTCTACCAGGGAAACAAAACTTCCTGGCAGACGGTCTGAGCAGAAACCTTTCGGATCCACACGAGTGGATGCTGGACACCAAAATATTCAGGATGATAACAGCAGTTTGGGGATGTCCTCACATAGACCTATTTGCATCCCATCTCAATCATCAACTACAGAATTTTTGCACCAGGTCTTTCCACAGAGAAGCTTGGAAAGTGGATGCCCTGTCATTCAGTTGGAGGAACCTCTCGGGATATGCCTTTCCGCCTCTTCCTCTTCTTCCACGGGTCTTATTGAAGATAAAACAGGACAAGCCCAAGATGATCTTGCTGGCTCCAAATTGGCCTCTGCAGTTTTGGTATCCAACTCTAAAAAAAAACCTATGTCTGGAGCCCCCTTGGGTTTTACCTCAGTCTCCGAACCTTATGTCCCAACATCAGGGTCAGGTTCTACACTCTCATGTCAGAACTCTCAGCCTGGCGGCCTGGTTAATCCAGGGCCTTTGATTTCTTCTTTCCTACCAAAGCAGGTTATGGATGTCATTTTAGAAGCCAGATGTCCTAGCACTAGAAAATCTTATGCAGGAAAATGGAAAAGATTTTGTTCCTGGATGCAGGCTCAGGTTTCTGATCCTCCTCTTCCTAACATTACCTTAATTTTACTTTACTTGACAGATCTCTTACATGAGGCTCTCTCTTTCTCTTCCATTAAGATACATGCCTCTGCTATTTCTGCTCATTATAATACATACCCTCCCATCTTTTCCCACCAGCTCATGAGACAGTTTCTCAGAGGAGCTAAGAACTTAAGTCCTCCTAGATCTCCTCCCATTCCTGCTTGGGATCTCAACTATGTTTTGGAAAAACTAACCTTGCCTCCTTTTGAGCCTGCTGCCTCTTCTGACATCAAGTTTTTATCTTGCAGACAGCTATCTTGTTAGCCCTAACCTCTGCCAGGAGAGTTTCAGAATTACAAGCTCTTATGGCTGTGGAACCTTATATTATTTTTCATCAAGACAGGGTATCTTTGAGGACTAATCTTACCTTCATGCCTAAGGTGGTTTCCAAAGTGGCTTTAAATCAAACTATCCACTTGCCAACCTTTTTCCCCACTCCTCAAAATAAAGGGGAAAGGATCTTACATTCCTTGGATGTACACAGACAACTACGTTTTTACCTGGACAGAACCAAGGACATCAGAAAATCAGAACAATTGTTTGTTTCTTATGCTTCAAGTTCCCAAGGTAAAGCCATTTCAAAACAGACCATTTCTAAATGGATTGCTCATGGAATCAGATTTTGTTATTCACACCATGGAAAGCAAATCCCAGGGAGTATACGGACTCATTCCACCAGAGCGGCTGCCACTTCTGCGGCCTTCCTCAGGGGAGTTCCTACCAAAGACATTTTGGAAGCTGCAACTTGGAGTTCAGTGCATACTTTCTCTAAGCACTACAATCTACCTCTCTACTGTAAGTCTAGGGCAGGCTTTGCCTCTGCAGTCTTGCAGGGCCTTCTAGCCGCCCCTTCTTTATGACCACCTCCCTTTCTTTCAGCTTTGGGATTCTACCCTACAGTCATGACTGCAACAGTGAAACACTATGAACATAGTACAGTTGTGTACACCTACCATAAATGTAGATGTTAGTGTCGTCACTGTTGCAGTCTGGGTTTCCCTCCCTCCTGTCCCCTCTTATGTTTACTTTTGTGTAGTTCCTTTTTTCACCATTCTTCTGAGGTGTATTTGCAAAGGTTATGGGACCTTTTTCATTTTGGGACTCCTGACATCTGGGGCAAGAAAAACTGGAGAAGATGGCGTCAGCTGTCAGCTTTGTACTCCTGGCGCTCTGACGTCAGGGAGTATGGTTGTACAGCCGACGCCGGACCCAGACTTTGGGATTCTGGCCGACCGAGGGCTGCCTGCCGGCAGGGGAGAACCTTACAGTCGACTGCAACAGTGAAGACACTCTAACATCTACATTTATGATAGGTGTACACAACTGTACTTTCCCATCCCCCTCCAGATAAGACCAAGACAAGAGGAGGATTACTCTTCCTCTGACCAGGTTTCAATTTCCTCAGATTCTTCTGAGGAACAGGATTACACTTTTCCCCCTTATGAAGACTCTGATGCTGAAGACTATTCTCTCAGCATCTCCCCCTGAAGACTACTCCTTTGGGGAAACTTTACATACCATGAGGGAACATTTCCACTGGGAAGGCCAGGACTTCTCTGATTCTAAGAAAAGGCTCCGAGAGTTCCTTTTACTACCCCAGCGCAGACCACTTGCTATCCCTCCAGTTTTAGACATTGTGGATGATGTTTACTTGGAGTCTAGTCTAAATCCAGAGACTCTACCTCCTGCTCCAGCCAAACCAGACAGGTACTACAGAGTACCTGACTCTCTCAAATTCCTTTATAAAAGCCCTGTGGCTGACCCAGAAATAATTTCCCAGGGTCCCAAAGGGGCTAAAACTTCTATGGCTAAAAATCCTGTGCCCTCTGAAAGGGATTCCAGGGCCCTAGATAGATGGGGAAAGAAGATATACACCTCAGCTACTCTGGCTATGAGAGCATTAAATTGTCAGTTTCACATGCTGAAATATCAGCAATTCCTAATGTCTCAGTTAAAACAAAAAATGACCACACATTCTGAACAGTCTGAATTCAAGGAAATGTAGGATCTGTTGCATGCAGCTGAATAGGTGGGCAAACATACTTTACAATGTGGATTTGATTCATTGGAAGCTTCCTGTAGAGCAGCTGTTACTGGGTCTGTCATACGGGGAGACATGCTTGGTTAAAAGAACAAATCCTACCTGATCATGTTAAAGCAAAATTATTGGATGAACCTTTACATCAGGATGTATTATTTGGTGTCAAAGCAGAAAAGTTTTTAAAGAAAATGGAGGATAAGGCAAAGTCTATGCACACGGTCAAGGATTTGTTTACAGGTACAACCCCTTCGTTTCAGCAGAAATTGGTCAACACAAAACTGGTCCTTTCCAGCTTCTGACAGATCGGGCAAATACAGATGCCCAAGGGGCAGAGGTCAGTCACAAGGCCCTTACAAACCTCGCCAATGGGGTACTGCTACCCAGAAAGGAGGAGAAGACAGGCCCCAAGCTAGCAGTAGACAAACACAATGACTCAATCCTCAAATTACCAAGCAAATCTCTCTTGGCAGCTCCCTTGGGAGGAAAATTAGCACTTTTTGCAGACAACTGGCACATCACAAAAGACAAATGGGTCCTAAACATAGTCTCACAAGGATACAGATTCCACTTTCATACCTTGATAAGGATAAAAGGAATGCCAAACCTGCCACCAAATCAATGGGCAGAGGCACAAAAACAAATTACAGCTCTCATGGACATGAGCCATTCAACAGGTACCTACACAGGAGCAAGGACAAGGATTTTACTCGAGACTCTTTCTAGTCCCAAGAAAAGACAAAGCATGGGGACCCATTCTGGATCTTTCAGTTCTGAACACCTATCTACAAGTACCAAAATTCAAGATGCTGACACTACAGCAGCTTCTTCCCATGCTGGGCAAGAATGCTTGGCTAGTAACGTTGGACCTCAAGGAGGCATACCTGCATGTCCCTATCAGACAAAATTGCAGAAGATACCTCCGCTTCATTGCAGGTTCAACCCATTATCAATTGTCTGCACTGCCCTTTGGCTTATCTACTGCGCCCAGGGTCTTCACAAAATGCCTGGCACCAGTAATTGCATACTGCAGACAAAGAGGAATTCAAATATACCCATACCTGGACGATTGCCTTATTCAAGCAGAAAGCAAGGACATTCTTTTAAAGCATCTGGCATTTGTCAAACACCTAAGTTGCCTAGGTTACACAGTAAATGAAAAGTCAAAACTAGTGCCCTCACAAAACAATATTCCTGGATGCCAGCTTGAATACAACGGCCCAGATAGCTTATCTCACGCCAGACAAGCAACAGCTGACTCAATACTTCAAAATAATGGCAACAAAGACCCAACTCCCTGCAAGAAAAATTCTGCAGGCCTTGGGATTCATGGCATCTTGCATACTACTAATACCATTTTCAAAACTGCATATGAGGAAATTTACAATGGTACCTGAAAAGCGTATGGACTCAGCACAGCCACAGCTTGGAAACAATGATGCCACTCATTCCCTGCCTTCAACAGGAGTTTCTATGATGGGCACAGGCATGTCACCTCAACAAGGGTCAGCCTTTCACCTTACCCACAGCCAGGCAAACTATGACAGCAGATACATCGGACTATGCCTGGGGAGCACACGTGGCAGGACAGTGCATTCAGGGCAAATGGACAACAGATCAAAGGCATCTGCATATCAATCAAAAAGAAATGCTAGCAGTACAGAATGCCCTAACAGCTTTCAAGGACGTCTTACACCCAGGACAACTAATAAAGATGGACAATACCACAGTAATGTGGTACATAAGCAAGGGGGCACACATTCCTACCCTCTATGCAGGCAAGCAATGACCTTGTGGAACACAGCACTGTCTTACCAGGTTCAATTACAAGCACAATTCCTTCCAGGAAAGAAAAACACATTGGCAGACGACCTAAGCAGAAACATCATGAATCCCCATGAGTGGAAATTAGATCCAGAAGTATTTGCAATAACTCAAAAATGGGGACGCCCAGACATAGATCTGTTTGCCAACCCCCAAAACTACCAACTTCAAAAAATTTGCACAAGGACATTCCATCCACAAGCTTGGAAAGTGGATGCCCTCTCATTCAGTTGGAAAACATTAACAGTGTATGCCTTTCCTCCACTGCCTCTTCTAGCAAAGGTACTGCTGAAAGTCAGATTAGAGAGGCCACAAATGATGCTCATTGCACCAGACTTTTCCACGCCAACACTGGTGTCCAATTCTAAGGAGCATGGCCCACGGCCCACCATGGATTTTACCACAAATTCCTCACCTGCTCACCCAGCGAGACAATCAGATTCTACACAGCCAGCTCAAGACTTTAAACCTGGCTGCATGACAAATTACCTAAATCAGCCAACACCTCTATCCAAAGCTGTTATGGATGTCATTCTGGAGGCCAGGAGGCCCAGCACCAGGAAAACCTATTCAGACAAATGGAAAAGATTTTGCGCCTGCAACCAGGCTAAAGGCCAAAACCCCCTTGATCCAAATATTCCTCAGATTCTACAATATTTAACTGAGATGTTGCACAAAGGACTTTCTTTTGGATCTATTAAGATCCACACCTCAGCAATTTCAGCTCTTTACAACACGGATCCACCTTTATTCTCACATCCACTCCTAAGACAGTACCTCAGAGGGGCTAAGAACATAAGACCGCCCAGGAGAGCACCAACACCTACTTGGGATCTCAACTTTGTTCTGGAAAAGCTTACACTGCCACCCTTTGAACCAGCTTTTTCAGCTGATTTGAAATTTTAGAAGTCTCAGAGCTACAGGCACTAATGGCAGTGGAGCCTTTCCTCATTTTTCATCAAGACAGAGTCTCTCTACGAACTAACCCTTCCTTTATGCTAAAGGTGGTATCCAGTGTGGCCCTAAACCAAACCGTTCATTTGCCCACCTTTTTCCCAAATCCCCAGAACAAAAGAGAAAGGCTCCTGCACTCTTTGGACATTCACAGGCAATTACGTTCCTACTTGGATAAAACTAAGGCTTTCAGAAAATCTGACCAGCTCTTTGTAGCCTATGCTGCAGGATCACAAGGAAAAGTGATCTCAAAACAGACCATTTCAAAATGTATAGGACATTGCATACGTTTCTGCTACACGCATCATGGGAAACCGGTACCTGCTAACATTAGGTCCCATTCCACCAGGGCTACAGCTACATCAGCAGCCTTTCTCAGGGGGGTGCCAACCAAGGATATTCTGGAAGCTGCAACTTGGAGTTCAGTGCACACCTTCTCCAAACACTATCACTTACCTCTATATTCCAAGACTAGAGCTGGTTTTGCCACTGCAGTTTTGCAGGGCCTACTAGCTGCTTCTAACCCTGTTTAACTCCACCACCCATCCTTAGCTTTGGGATTCAACCCAAGTGTGATGACTGCAGCAGGGTAACACGATGAACATAGTACAGTTTTGTACCTACCATAAATGTAGATGTTAGTGTTCACCCTGCTGCAGTCCAGGTTACCCTCCCTCCATCCCCTCTGAACTAGCTGGACTTATCTATACCACTCTATCCTGTACAACCTCTGTGGTGTATTTGCTTGTGCCTGAAGGTATTGTTTTATTTTTATATAGCAATATTGCCTACCTATTTGGGGGCACCTGACATCTGGGCCAAGAAAAACTGAAGAAAATTGCTCTGATGCCTCTTGTATACCCCTGGCGCACTGACGTCAGGGAAGAAGCGACAGCAACCGACGCTGGACCAAGACTTTGGAACTCCTGCCGACTGCGGGACCGCCTGACGACAGGATAACCCAAGTGTGATGACTGCAGCAGGGTGAACACTCAAACATCTACATTTATGGTAGGTACAAAACTGTACTTTTTTCTCCCACACATCTTGAATTTAGAACTCTCACAGCTTAATATCCAGTTGTCCAGAAGCTCAACCACTTTATCAGTTAAGGATGGCCGTCAACGCAATCTTGTTTACCACCAGATGTGCACCAGCATTTTCTTTACAGAGACTAGATTTTGATAGAGGATTGTGTCATGAAAGGTCCAAAAGTGATTGTTCCAAAACTCCTGCAACAAGAGTTTATTAAAATCTTGAATGTTAAGTTTTCCATCCCGCCTTCATTCTTGCTGGATGGGTTCGGAGCCGATCCTCGGCTCCGACTCGGCCACTCTAAAAGCTCGAGAGTTGGTTCCACCGGCTCGAGGCTCCCCTTATATCCCACAATGCTAGGCGGTAATACCTCAGATCTCATTTGCCGCTACAGCGATCGAGGTGTGTTGTTTCAACCGGCTTCAGGTTAGTTTGTTAGAACAGTCTAATAGTTAATTTAAACCCCTTTAATTTAGTTTTTACTCATTATTCCCTTAGTTTAGTGGATTTTGATCCTTTCCTACCTGTTTATCCACCCTTTTTACCTCAAGAGCTTATAAGTTCTTTCCTTAGGCCTTCGGGCCCTTCCATCCCCTTTAATAGTGGAGTGTATGTGTTTTTTTGTAGGGATTTAAAAAACTAAACTAAATTTATTAGTTTAATTTTAGTTTAAACCTTAGTGGATAGTGTAATCGGTGTGTTTGTGTGGTGATTACACATTTTTTTTCTTGAAAATGTCTAAGGATTCAAAGGTCTCAGGCTTTAAGAAGTGTGACTCGTGCTGTCAGAAAATGTCTCTGACAGACTGTCACACTTCTTGTGTGTACTGCCTGGGACCTTTACACCTGCAGGACTCTTGTGCTGTATGCCATGGCTTCAGCCCTAGAGTCCTGCAGGAAAGAAAAAATAAGCTTATATTACGAGGATTATTGAAACCTGTGGGTCCCCCGACTCTTTCTTCGGGCAAACCCTCCAAGCCTTCTAGGTCGTCGGCTCCAGCTTCTGAGTCGACACCTAAGGCTTCGAAGTCTGCTACAACATTGGCTCCGGCTGGAGCCGATGAGTCTCTAACTCTTATTTCTTCGGTTCCCTCGGCTCCGGCCGGAGCCGAGGTGTTGGAAATCACTGAGTCGGCTCCGATAAGATTATCGGAACAGACAACTAGGAAAAGGTCTAGGTCACCGTCTCTTGGCTCCGTTCATTCAGCTCCAGCATCTCCCTTGCTGTCTGAACAGAGCCATAGATCTCACTCCTCTAGGTCGTCGAGACTTTCGGACCATGACCTTCAGAGGGTAGTGAGTCGACTTCTTAAGTCCGAGGCACTAGCCCAAATGCTTCAGAGCCCGACTCAGCAGTCGATGCTTAATCCTATTTCTCAAAATGTTTCTCCTCCGACTCCTTTGAGTTCGGAGCCGGGGCGTTTCGGACCCGAGACTGTGGCAGCGTCGGAGCCGATACAATTGTCTTCGGCTCCGTTGTCTGCTCCGATTTCTTCATTGGAAGAATCTCGGCGCCGGACTTCCCTCGTCTGCTCCGAGGGGGTGAGTGGCATCGGACCCTTGTCCGACCCCGCTCTCCCTCTCTGTGCTTCGGCGCTGGTGAGTTCGGCTCCGACATCGGCCTCGGAGCCATCACTTTCGGTGCCGAGGGAGGTTTTCAGCTTTTTGGAGCGGAGACCTCTGGCTCTGCCTGACAGGGGTGCTTTCGAGGTCATGCGGAGTGTGTTGGAACATGGTTCAACTCCACAGTCTGCTCCGTCCACCCCTCCCTCCTTGGTGCCTCAGGTATTTCTACTCACTCCCTCATCCCAGACCGCAGAGAGCCAGCTCCTCAAGAATCCCCTGTGGGGATCTCATCCTCTTCCGAGGCCTCTCCTGAATTGGCAGGAGAGCCCCCTAGGAAGAGAAAGTGCAAGAGGAAGCACATAGACTCACCTGAGTCTGTCACCTCTGACACGGATTTAGAGGATTCTGAAGGTTCCCCCCGTTCCCCCTCTGAGGATGTCTGCTTTGCAGACATCCTGGAGATCTTAAAACAGAGGGGGAATTGGCCAGCCCTTAACCCTTCGGAGGATGAATCTGTGTATCTTGAGGCGTTCGGCTCTCGCCCTTCCACCTCCTGGGTGCCCCCCCCCCCTTTGACCCCCTTATGCAGATGGTAGCAAAAAAGGCTTGGACGGCTCCTGACTCTGTGGACCCCACCCCCAGCAGACCTTCAAAGTTTATTACAGCACCAGCAGACAAACAATTTTTGACTAAAGGAGTTTCTGTGGATGCTATGGTGGTAGCTGCTGCCACCAAGAAGGAACTAGCTGATCCTTCAGTGCCTGTCCATCCCCCTAACAAGGAATCTAGGTCTATGGACAGGTACGGGAAGCGAATGTTTTCGTCAGCGACCTTTTCAATGCGTTCGCTGAACTACCTCTGTCATTTCACTCGTCTTCAAAGAGACTTGATCAAGGAAGCGAGTGAGATGTTGAAGGATCCAACAGCTGCGGGTTTTTAGGATAAGATGAACGCTCAGCTGGCAACCCTCAATTCGATAGCTAACTCCTCCATGCGCCTTCTTTCATATGCGGCTGATGGAGCGAGCAGGGCCGCAGGTACAGGTGTGGCCTTACGCCAGCATGCCTGGATGCGGCTATGCAATTTTGCGGACCCCTTTAAGACGTCTTTCACTAATTCCCCGTTTGATGGATCGTTCCTTTTTGGTCCTCAAGTGAAAGAAACCCTGACAAGGTGCGAGACGGATGGCAAAACTCTTTCTGTCGTCGGAGTCCGTTTTTCTACTCCTTCTAGGCCTTACCCCAAGGGCCAGAAAAGTGGAAAGATGTGGTTCCGCAAGCAATCTCAAGGGGCTTTGCCTGACGCACAGAGTCTTCCCCTCTAGAGGCAGAGGGGGGAACAATAATGGTAGATGCCGCCCTAGAGGCAGGGGGTGTCCGCAGAACCAGGGCAATCGAGAAACGTTTTCCGATAAGCCCTTTCAGCATCCCTGAGGTGTTGCCCGACTGTCCACCTTCGGAGGCAGTCGGGGGAAGACTATCACTGTACCCAGAAGCCTGGCGATCTCTAACTCAAGACAAGTGGGTACAGTCCATCATTTCCGAAGGCTATTACATTCCGTTCTTTCGCATTAAAATTCAATTAAAAAAGTCCCTTCCAGATGTTCCACCCGCTCAAAGGGAACAAGCAGCGTTAGAAATATCAAAGTTGCTTGCAAAAAGAGCCATTCAGCCATTTCCAGCAGACCAGCAAGGATCCGGAATCTACTCCAAATTCTTTTTGGTTCCAAAGAAAACAGGGGACTGGAGGCCCATTTTGGATCTCAGCATCTTGAACAAGTCTGTCAAGAAAACAAGATTTCGAATGGTCACGCTACAATCCATCCTACCCCTATTGGGAAAGGAAAACTGGATGTGCTCTATAGACCTCCAGGATGCGTACTATCATATAAAAATGAACAGGCGCTCCAGGAGATTCCTCCGCTTCAGGCTGGGAACCAGTCACTTTCAATTCAGAGCCCTGCCCTTTGGACTCACCACAGCCCCGGTGTTTACCAAATGCATGGCAGTGGTTGCCTCTCACCTGAGACGTCAAGGATTCCAGGTGTTTCCATACTTAGACGACTGGCTCCTTACAGCTCCCACCAAGCATCTTCTACTACTTGCCAGAGACTACACTTTTCGCATATTTCGAAAGCTAGGTATCTCAATAAATTGCGAAAAGTCTGTTTTGTCGCCTTGTCGTGCTATTACCTTCATAGGCGCAAATCTAGACACAGTCAACATGTCAGCGAGACTCACAGACCAAAGGATAGCAGACATACACAAACTAGTCTCTCTTCTTTTCCACAGCAACAGAATCAGTCAGATTGGTCCTGAAAGGACTGGGGATAATGGCAGCTGCTATCCCTCTACTTCTATTAGCCAGATTTCACATGAGAATCTTACAATGGATGCTCTTCACACAATGGTCATACCAACAACTTCCGATGTCCCACACCATTGTGATAACACAAGCATGCAGGAATCATCTTCTTTGGTGGATTTCTTCCCCCCAGCTCTTCTTAGCAAGACCCTTTGTCCCTCCCCCTCCGGTTGCTACTCTGACAACGGACGCCTCCCTGATAGGGTGGGGGGGGCATTATCAGGGCAGGACAGTCCAGGGCATATGGCAACCTTACGAACGCCACTTGCATATAAATGTTCTAGAGATGAGAGCAGTGCTTTTAGCGTTGCAAGCCCTTCAAGACTCTCTTCCGATGGGAACAATAGCAATCCAGACGGACAACATGTCTGTAGTGTGGTATATCAACAAACAAGGCAGAACCAGATCCTACCCCCTATGTCGAGAGGCACTCAGACTGTGGCAATGGGCGATTTCTTCTCAGCGGTTTCTGATAGCAACGCACATCCCCGGGAAGTCCAATGTCATTGCGGACAAATTGAGCAGAGCTATTCTCATGCCTCACGAGTGGTCTCTGAAAAATTCAGTCTTGGAAAAAGTTTTTCTGAAGTGGGGCCAGCCTTGCTGCGACCTTTTTGCTACTCCCCAAAACAGCAAGTGCAAAGATTATTTCACCCTCTTTCCTCTACCAGGCCATCCCAGCAGAGACTCTCTAGTCCAAGTTTGGCCCCAGGGACTTCTGTATGCATTTCCTCCCTTCTCACTAATTTCTCAAGTGATACAGAAAGCCATCGCTCAGAAAGCTTCCTTGATCCTCATTGCCCCTTACTGGCCTCGACAGGTTTGGTTCCCCTTTCTGCACCATTTTCTGTTGGAGCAACCCTGGCATCTAGACCTAGTTCCAGATCTTTTGACCCATCAGTCGGGTCAGTTACATTGCTCCCTCCCCTCTCTGAACCTCACTGCTTGGTTCCTCCAATTCCAACCCTAGCCAGGCTTCCTCTAATATCTCACGCAGTTCGAGATTTTAATAGCTTCCCATAAATCCTCCACTCGGAAGATTTATCTTAGTAAGTGGAAACGTTTCTCCTTTTGGGCACAAGGAAGGGACATAGATCCTTTCACTGCTCCCATTCAATCGGTCCTTGATTTCTTAGCCAAACTATTCCACGCAGGTTCGTCTCCTTTTACTCTTAGGGTTCAATTGGCAGCTATATCTAACTTTCATGTTGGAATCTCAAATTCTGCCATCATGTCTCACAAGCTTTGCAAAGCCTTTTTGAAGGGAGTTTTTCTTCTCAAGCCTCCTATCAGAAATCCTCTTCCTTCTTGGGACCTTAACTTAGTTCTCACATCTTTGATTCTTCCCCCTTTTGAACCTGCAGCTTCGTGTTCAGTGAAATTGCTATCCTGGAAGACACTCTTTTTGGTAGCCATTACTTCGGCTAGAAGAGTCTCGGAGCTTCATGCACTCTGCAGTCGATCCCCTTATCTTTTGTTTCATAAGGATAGGGTATCCTTACAGACCAACCTATCCTTCTTACCCAAAGTAGCCTCTCCGGCAAACTTAAATCAAAACATTGACCTTCCTGTGTTTTTTCCTAACTATTCTAACAGGTCTGAACAAAAATTACATTGGCTAGATGTTAATCGACAATTAAGGTATTATTTGGATAGGACCAAACAGACCAGAAAGGCTGACCAACTTTTTGTTTCTTATGCAGAAGGCAGAAAGGGCCTTCCAGTTTCGAAAGTATCACTCTCCAGATGGCTTACATCCTTGATTTCCTTTGTGTATGAGATTAGGCATCAAATGTTACCAAACAAACCTAAGGCTCATTCAACTAGAGCTTTGGCTACTTCTATAGCTTTCCAAGACAGGCTGCCTATTGATACGATTTGTGCGGCAGCTACATGGGCTACCTCTCACACTTTCATTTCTCATTATAAGTTGGACTTAGCTTCTAGACACAGAGCTAACTTTGGTTCCACTGTACTCAAGAGTCTGTTCCAATAGGCCACCCGGGACAAGGTGCTAGGGATGCGGTCCCATCCAGCAAGAATGAAGGCGAGATGGACAACTTAACATATAGAAGTTATGTTCTTACCATAACGTTCCATGTTAGTTGTCTTCTTCGCTTCTTTCTTAAGGCCCCACCTCCTTCCCCCTAGCCTGGACAGACCTAGCGGAGTTTGATTGTGACCTTTTTTTTCCTACCACCTCTATTTGTATATATGTATATGCTGTATTATGTATATATTCCCTCATCAGGTTGTAGGTCACCTTCCTTCTGTCATTTTATAGAGGTGGGTTCCCCTTTCCAGTGTTTCTGGATTATTTTTTTTTTCCTGGCTGGGCCTAGCTTACAAACGAGATCTGAGGTATTACCGCCTAGCATTGTGGGATATAAGGGGAGCCTCGAGCCGGTGGAACCAACTCTCGAGCTTTTAGAGTAGCAGAGTCTGCTCCGAACCCATCCAGCAAGAAAGAAGGCGAGAAGACAGCTAACATGGAACGTTATGGTAAGAACATAACTTCTATGTCGTGGCCACCCAAGGACTGATTCTACCAAAAGGGTGAGGGCTAGTATTTTGGACTTCTATGTCAAGACATTGAGAGAACTTTCAGCATGTTCTGTTTGTAATAGTACTAATCCACATCAACAAAAAGAACCACTTTAGCTAAGCCATACTCCAGAACTACCTTGGTAGACAGTAACTACAGACTTATCGAATGGAGTGGTCAACATTATTTGGTATTCTGTTGAAACACAGGTGCCAAGTAGGAAGGTAACTGGAATAAAGAAGCTGAACCACCTTACATCGGCTCCCAGCCTCTCGGAGCTGGTGACAGAGACCGGTCTCCAATTTTTAGACTGGTTTCTCCTCCTCGCAGGTCTCCTTCAGAGAGGAGGTCTAGATCTTTTACCTTGTCCTCTAGGTCCTCCAGGACACACTCTGATGTGGATAGAGTGGTGCAGAGACTGCTCCAATCACCAGTGCTGGCTAAATTGCTTTCAGCTCCAGCCCAGTCGGCTCCGGAGCCCGTCAACCATCCATCTTCGATAGATCCTCCGAGCAAATCTCAGCCTTCGGAGCCAGACTGGTCGGCGCCATCTGATGCTTCTAGGTTGTCCCCAATAGCCCATCCCAGCTTATCGGCTCTGATCTCAGCTCTGACCCCGTCTGCTCCGTCCACGGGGTCCAGGACTCGTGGTTCCTCGGTCGGACCTGAGGGGGAGGTCTCGGGATGCTCTTTGGTTCCTAGTCTCCCTCTCGGTGCTTTGGCTCGGGTGAGCCTGACCCTTGCTTCGGCTTAGGACCTTGTACCTTCTGCTCTGAGGTCTTCCACGGTTGGTCGATCTTCGGTGATGGGGGACCAGCTTTCGAGGTCATGCAGAGCGTGCTGGCCAGGTCCCCAGCTGCATCATACAGCACTGACACACTACTCCCTCCAGCTCCGGTATTAGTCTCTGATCGGCCCCTATCTTTGGACAGCAGAGACCCAAGGCCTCAGGATACCTCCATGAGTGGTCCCCAAATTTCTGAGGGCCCCCCAGAGTTTTTGTCTGAGGAGCCACCCAGAAAAAGAATGTGCAAGAGGAAGCACATCAACTCCAGGAAGTCTCTCGCGTCGGACACCGACCTAGAAGAATCTGAGGGGTCCCCCAAGTTGTCCCCTGAGGATATCTTTCTCTGATATCCTAGAGATCTTGAAGCAGAGAGGCGACTGGACCTCTAAACTCCCCTCTGAGGACGGGTCTGTGTTCCTGAAGGCCTTTGGGGCTCAGGGCTCAGCCCTCCGCCTCCTGGGTTTCTCCACCCTTCGAACTCCTGGATCTGGTTTGTTGAACGGTGTGGAAAACCCCTGACACTGTGGAACCAGTCCTCAGGAGACGCAACAAATTTCTATCCGCCCCCGCTGACCGTTTCTCATGAAGGGTGTTTCAGTAGATGCCATGGTGGTGGCAGTGGCCACCAAGAAGGAACTGGCTGAGACTTCATCTACCGTCCATCCCCCTAACAAGGAGTCTAGGACCATGGACCGGTATGGGAAGCGTATGTTTTCTTTAGCGGCCTTTACTCTGCAGTCGCTCAATCAATTACTTGTCACATTTTACACTGCTCCAAAGAGATCTCATGAAAGGGCTTGGAGATTCTCTGCAGGGTAACGTTTCTATCACAGTGGCTCAGGAAGTCAGTGCTCAGATGTCTACCCTAAATTCTGTTGCAAACTCCTCCATGCGGCTGATCTCTTACGCAGCCGAAGGAGCGAGTAGGGCAGCGAGTTCCGGAGTTTCTCTCAGGAGGCACTCCTGGATGCGAGACTGTAATTGCGCGGAGGCCTTAAGTCTGCATTCACCAACACCCCGTTTGATGGTTCCTCGTTGTTCGGAACCAAGGTGAAAGAGACACTCACTAGGTGTGAGCAAGAAGGAAAAACTGTCTGCCATGGGAGTCCATTTTTCCATGCCTTCTAGACCTTATCTCAAGGTCCCGAAGAGTGGGAAAATGTGATTCAAGAAATCGCAGAGGTTTTTTTCATGATGCACAAAGTGATTCCCCCTCCAGAGGCGGGGGAGGGGGTGGTAACTCGGGTAGACGCCGCCCTAGAGGCAGAGGAGGCCTCATAACCAGGGAGACAGAGTCTCCTTTTGTGGTTCTCCCTACCAGCGCCCCTGATGGGAGGCCCGAGTGCATGTCTCCGGAGCCAGTTGGGGGTGCATTTCACTATACCCAGAAGCCTGGCAAGATCACCCAGGACCCCGGTCGGTATTAAAAAAATAGTTTCCGGAGGATATCACATCCCCCCCCCCCCCCCACACACACACACCAATCAAAAGAATCCCAGATGTTCCAATCAAAGGGATTCCACAGCTTCAGAGGTTATAAAGCTGCTAGAAAAAGGAGCCATCCAGCATGTCCCCTCAGACCAGATCAGATTAGGGACTTACTCCAGATTCTTTTTGGTGCCAAAAAGAACAGGGGGACCTGAGACGCATCTTGGATCTCAGCCGCTTGAACCTCCACATGAAGAAGTCCAAGTTCCGAAATGGTCACGTTTCAATCTAGTCTCCCATTGTTGGGAAAAGAAGAGTGGATGTGCTCCATTGACCTCAAGGATACTTACTACCATATAAAGATGGACAGGGCATACAGAAGTCATCTATGCTTCCGGCCGGGAGACTGTCATTTTCAGATGTTCTTCATCTCACATTGCTGCAGTCCTTACATATGGGTAGTCCGCTGTCCTCGGTCGGCCCGAATACCAAAGTATTAGGCTGACGTCGGTCATGGGCGCTCAGATCTGACATCAGAGCGTCAGGGTATAAAAGCGCATGACCGACGTCATATCCTCAGTCTTTTTTGCCGCATGGTCCGATGCAGAAGCAGCGTTGCAAGTGCCGCTCGCGCTCTGAAATTTTCGTATTCTGAGTTTCAGACCGAAACCAAGTTGGGCTAAGTACCCGGGGAATATTTTTGTTTTTCTTGCCTCAGTTAATTCCGGATGTCAGAAAAAGTGAATAATTGTATTTCTTGTGGGAAACAGATACCGCATAGGGATTATCACTCTCTTTGCATTCCTTGTTTGGGACCGGACCACGACGTAGTCGGGTGTCAGTTTTGTGCTAGGTTTAATAAGCGCACTATAAAAAGAAGGTTAGATTGTGCTAGGTTAGTCTTTGGTAAGCGGTGTAATTATAATATGCCGTCGGATCCTCCGACGCCGCTTCCTAAGAAGCGCAAAGACAAATCCTTGAAACCTAGACAGGTTGATTCGTCCGCTGACGCCGGTCCTGCAGAAGCTGCAGTGGAGCAGGTGGATCCGGCTGAAGTTTCTGTTGAGTCTCAGGGGGAAACTTTGATTTTGCAGGATGTGGCCTCACAGGAGTCAGGTCAAGCTGAAGGGGCCTCTCAGGCTACTGTTCTCCCTTCTATGCCTAAGGTGGTTAGGCCTTCTGCTACTATTTCTAAGGCTTCTTCTAAGGGCAGGTCTGTTTTGCCTTCCTCTGGTGTCCCTCCAGGTACTTCAGGGTCTGTGCCTAAAAAGCACATGCTTAAAATGGCAGAAGATTTGATTACTTTAATTAGAGGTTCTATGCCCCCCCCCTGATAAGAGGCCCAGGGTGGAGCCAGAGTGGGAAAGTTTGGATCAGGCCTCAGACGACTCAGACTCTTCTGCTGAAGATATTCAAGATTTTCCCCCTTATTCGGATTCTGATGCAGAGGATTCCTCTCCTTCTGCTTCTCCTCCAGAGGATTTTTCGTTTTCAGAAACTCTGCATTCCATGAGGGAGCATTTTAAGTGGGAAGGACAGGATTTCTCTGATTCACGAAAGAGGCTTAGGGAATTCTTGTTTTTACCACAGCATAGACCCTTGGCTATACCTCCTGTTTTGGATGTTGTTCAAGATGTTTTCTCGGAGGCTTCCCTTAATCCAGATTCATTGCCTCCTGCCAGTTAAACCGACAGGTATTACAGGGTGCCTGAGGCTCATAAATATCTGTATGAGAGTCCTAGGGCGACCCAGAGACTATTAGTCAGGGGCCTAAGGGTGTTAGAGCTTCTGTTGTAAAGAATCCGGTTCCTCTAGATAAGGAAGCTAGAGCTTTGGATAGATGGGGTAAGAAGGTGTATACCTCTTCTACTTTAGCAATGAGGGCTTTAAATTGCCAGTTTCATATGTTGAAGTATCAGAATTTCCTCCTTTCTCAGCTAAAATCTAAAGTGGATGCTTTGGCAGAGGGCATAGAGTGTAAAGAATTGCAGGATTTAGTACATGTCTCTGAACAGGTGGGTAAGCATTCTTTGCAGTGTGGTTTTGATGCTGTACAGGCCTCTTCTAGGGTGGCTGCCACTGGATCAGTTCTTCGTGAGGCACGCCTGGCTTAAGGATCAGAATTTGTCTGAGCATGTTAAAACTAGAATTCTGGATGCCCCTTTACAGTCTGAAGTTTTGTTTGGTCCCCCTGTGGAGTCGGTTTTGAAGAAAATGGAAGACAAGGCTAAGTCTATGCAGACTGTTAAAGATTTTTTGCAGGTGCAACCTCCAAAGTTTAGTAGAAATTGGCCTACTAAGGGGTGGACCTACCCTTCTTCTGATTCTCAGTCTAGGGGTAGATCTAGACGTGGCAGGGGCAGAGCTCACAGTACATTCAGGCCTAGAACTTGGAGTTCACCTGCACAATCTGCAGGTGAGGGCAGGGGCCAGTCCTTTCGTAAACAGGCCCAATGACCTGCATTTTCAGCTGCCAGATGCTTCTTCCCTGGCAGCTCATTTGGGAGGAAAATTAGCACTCTTCAAGCAAAACTGGCTTTTAGTCACCCAGGACAAATGGGTATTGGACATTATAAACCGAGGCTACAAGTTCTATTTCCATACTTTGCCTCCTTTCAAAGGCATGTCAGACGTTCCTCCTCGGCAAAGGATAGAGGCTCACAAGCAGATTTCTTTACTACTTCAAATAGGAGCTATACAGCCAGTTAAAGTGGGACTAGGATTTTATTCTCGCCTGTTTCTAGTACCAAAAAAAGGGAACACGTGGAGACCAATTTTGGATTTATCTATCCTCAACACTTATCTGGACATTCCAAAGTTCAAAATGCTGACGTTACAACAGCTTTTACCTCTGTTGGGAAAAGATCACTGGATGGTAACTCTGGATCTCAGAGGCTTATCTTCATGTTCCTATCAGGCCCAGTTGCAGGAGGTACCTGCGCTTTCGGGCTGGAAATTTACATTATCAGATGTTCTTCGTCTTCCATTGCTGCAGTCCTGACTATTGGGTATAGTCCGCGTCCCAGTCGGCCCGAATACCAGAGTATAAGGCTGACGTCGGTCAGGGCGCATTAGACTGACGTCAGTACGTCAGGGTACTAATGCGCATGACCGACGTCATATCCTCAGTCTTTTTTGCCGCATGGTCCGATGCAGAAGCAGTTTTGCGAGTGCAGGTTGGCGTACTGAAATATTTCCGAAACCGGAGTTTCAGACCGAAACAGAGTTGGCTAAGTACCCCGTTGGGGAACATTTTGGTTTTTTCTTGCCTCAGTATTTTACCGGATGTCAGAAAAAGTGAATAACTGTATTTCTTGTGGGAAACCGATACCTCATAGGGATTATCATACCTTGTGTATACCTTGTTTAGGGCCTGAGCACGACGTTGTTGGTTGCCGCTCTTGTGCTAGGTTTAACAAACGCACTATTAAGAGGAGGTTAGACTGTGCCAGGTTAGTGTTTGGGAAGCGTTGTAATTATAAAATGCCGCCGGATGCTCCGGCCCGCCTCCAAGAAGCGCAAGGATAAAACAGTGAAGCCTAGGGTTGAGGAACCGCAGTCCCGGACGCCGGTTCTTTGGAAGGCTCAGTGGAGCCGGAGGTTTTGCCAGGAGTTTCCATGGAGTCCCAGGCAGAAACTATACTCTTACGGGATGTGCCTTCTCAGGAGGTAGGCCAGGCTGAGGGGCTTCTCAAGTGACTGTTCTTCCCTCTCTTCCCAAGGTAGTTAGGGCCTCTCCTTCTGTTGCCAAAACTTCTATGAGAGGTAGGCCTACTTCAGCTTCAGTGGGGCTTCTCCTACCATTTCAGGTTCTGTACCTAAGAAACATATGCTTAAGATGGCAGAAGATTTGATTACTATGATTAGGGTTCTATGCCCCGCCTGATAAGAGGCCTAGGGTGGAATCTGAGTTTGAGAGTTTTGAACAGTGTTCTGAGGCTTCAGAATCTTCTGTGGAAGATTTGCAGGAGTATCCTACCTATTCTGATTCTGATGTGGATGATTCCACTCCTACAGCGTCTCCACCTGAGGATTTCTCATGTTCAGAGACTTTGCATTCCATGAGGGAGCACTTTAAATGGGAAGGCCAGGATTACTCTGACTCCAGGAAAAGGCTTAGGAGTTCTTGTTTTACCCCAGCATAGGCCTTTAGCTATTCCTCCGTGTTGAATGTGGTGGAAGATGTTTTGCAGAGGCTTCCTGAACCCTGACTCTTTGCCTCCTGCTCCTGTTAAGCCTGATAGGTATTATAGGGTGCCCAAGCTCATAAATATTTGTTTAAGAGTCCTAGGGCGGACCCAGAAACTATTTCCCAGGGGCCTAAGGGTGTAAAAGCTTCTGTGGTTAAAAATCCTGTCCCCACTGATAAAGAGGCAAGGGCTTTGGATAGGTGGGGAAAGAAAGTGTATACTTCTTCCACTCTAGCCATGAGAGCTTTGAATTGTCAGTTTCACATGTTAAAATATCAGAATTACCTTCTTTCACAATTGAAATCTAAGGTGGATGCTTTGGCGGAAGGTATTGAGTGTAAAGAGTTGCTGGATTTGGTTCATGTGTCCGAACAAGTGGGTAAGCATTCTTTGCAATGTGGTTTTGATGCTGTACAGGCCTCCTCGAGGGTGGCTGCTACCAGCTCTGTTCTTCGCAGGCATGCCTGGTTGAAGGATCAGAATTTAGCTGAGCATGTTAAGACAAGGATTTTGGATGCTCCTTTACAGTCTGATGTGTTGTTTGGTTCGCCTGTGGAAGCTGTTTTAAAGAAAATGGAGGACAAAGCTAAGTCTATGCAAACTGTTAAAGATTTTTTGCAGGTGCAGCCACCGAAGTTTAGTAGAAATTGGCCTGCTAAGGGGTGGACATATCCTTCTTATGATTCTCAGTCTAGGGGTAGGTCTAGACGTGGTAGGGGCAGGGCTCAAAGTTCTTTTAGGCCTAGAACAGGGAGTTCACCTGCTCAGACTTCTAGTGAGGGCAGGGGTCAGTCCTTTCGTAAACAGACCCAATGACCTGTTTCTTCAGCTGCCAGCAGATTCTCGTCTGGCAGCTCCTTTAGGGGGAAGACTGTCTCTTTTCAAAGAAAATTGGGATTTCATTACTCAAGACAAATGGGTGTTGGATATCATTCACCACGGTTACAGATTTTATTTCCATACAATGCCCCCTTTCAAAGGCATGCCAGACGTTCCTCCTCTACAAAGAAAAGAGGCTCACAAGCAAGTTTTACAGTTACTTCACATAGGGGCCATTCAGCCAGTCCCTGTGTCAGAGAGGGGCCTAGGATTTTATTCTCGCCTGTTCCTTGTACCAAAGAAGGGGAACACGTGGAGACCAATTTTGGATTTATCTCTCCTCAACACGTTTTTGGACATTCCCAAGTTCAAGATGTTGACGTTACAACAGCTTTTACCTCTGCTGGGCAAAGATCACTGGATGGTAACTTTAGATCTCAAGGAAGCTTACCTTCATGTGCCTATAAGGCTAAGTTGCAGAAAGTATCTGCGGTTTCGAGCTGGAAATTCTCATTATCAGTTCTCTGCATTGCCCTTTGGCTTATCTACTGCCCAGAGTATTCACAAAGGTTCTGGCTCCAGTGATAGCTTACTTCAGGCTTCAAGGAATTCAAATCTATCCGTACTTGGACGACTGCCTGATTCTGGCTCAAGAAAAGGAAGACCTTCTACAGCATCTGGAATATGTTATAGCAGTGCTAAGATGCCTAGGGTATTCTGTGAACGAAATAAAGTCCAGTCTAGTACCCTCTCAAGACATGTGCTTTCTGGGTGTAAGACTGAATACAGCAGCCCAGATGGCCTTTTTAACCCCGGACAAACAAAAGAGTCTGTCACTTTACTTCCATCAACTATCTCATCAGTCCGTGCTGACTGCAAGGACAGTCCTTCAAGCATTAGGGTTCATGGCATCTTGTATTCTGGTGCTTCCCAATGCCAAACTGCATATGAGGAAGCTGCAATGGTATCTCAAAAATGTATGGACACAGCACTGCCAGGATTTGGACACTGTCATTCAAATAATACCTTGCATTCAAAAGGAATTTTTGTGGTGGGCTCAGGAATGTCACCTAAACAAGGGACTCTCTGTGACCCGCCAGAGGCAAGTCAGATTCTAACGACAGATGCCTCGGACATTGCTTGGGGAGCTCATCTAAATGGAAAGTGGATACAAGACAAGTGGCCTGCCAGACTACAGCATCTACATATCAACATGAAGGAGATGTTAGCAGTCCAGTTTGCATTAATGGCTTTCAAGGAGTTACTTCTTCCAGGGCAGGTGTTGATTCTAACAGACAACACAACTGTCATGTGGTACATCAACAAGCAAGGGGGAACACATTCTTATCCGCTATGCAGGCAAGCAATGATTTTATGGGAGACTGCTAAGCTTGCAACTAACTCTTCAGGCAAGGTTTCTGCCAGGAGCACAGAACTCCTTAGCAGATGTGTTAAGCAGACAAATCATGGATCCCCACGAGTGGAAACTGGATCTTCATGCATTTCAGAAACTGACAGTGTCATGGGGAACTCCAGACATAGATCTGTTCGCTTCTCCACTAAACCACCAGCTGCCAAAGTATTGCACAAAGGGGTTTCATCACACAGCTTGGAAAGTGGATGCTCTGTCTTTCAGTTGGAAAAACCTTCATGTGTATGCCTTTCCACCTCTACCGCTTCTTCCAAAGGTACTATTAAAGGTCAGACAAGACAGGCCAAGGATGATTTTGATAGCTCCAGATTGGCCTCGCAACACTGGTACCCACTTCTACGGAGTCTGGTAAAGAAGCCTCCATGGCCTTTACCTCTGATTCCTCATCTATTATCTCAGAAGGACGGTCATCTGCTCAATGTCAAGCTTCAATCTCTTCATCTCACAGCCTGGCATATTCTGTGTTGAAACACAGCAGGTCTCAACTTCCTCAACAAGTTTTAAATGTGATTATGGAAGCTAGAAGGCCTAGTACTAGGAGAGTGTACGCAGAAAAATGGAAGAGATTTTTATTTTGGAGTACAGCAAAGAATTTGGAGATTTCAGAGCCTAATTTGAGTGTGGCTCTTCAATATCTTACTGAATTATTGGACAAAGGTTTGTCCTTCTCTTCCATAAAGATTCATGCTGCAGCAATTTCAGCTCACTATGATTGTGACCCACCTTTGTTTTCGCATCCTTTGTTCAAGCAGTTTCTTAGAGGGGCAAAGAATATAAGACCCCCACGTAGAGCTCCTACTCCTGCTTGGGATCTCAATTTTGTGTTGGAAAAACTTACTCTACAACCTTTTGAGCCTGCAGCTACTGCTGAATTGAAATATTTGTCATGGAAGACTGCTTTTCTGTTGGCTATTACTTCTGCAAGAAGGGTGTCTGAGTTGCAGGCCCTTATGGCAGTAGAGCCCTTTTGATTTTCCATAAGGACAGGGTATCTTTACGCACTAATCCTTCCTTTATGCCTAAGGTGGTTTCTAGTGTGGCTTTAAACCAAACTATTCATTTGCCTACGTTTTTGCAGATCCTCAAAATAAAGGGGAAAAGATTTTGCACACTTTAGATGTACACAGGCAATTGCGTTATTATTTGAGCAGGACTAAGAATTTTAGGCAGTCTCAGCAGTTACTTGTTTCTTTTGCTTTGAGTTCACAGGGCAAGCCTGTGTCAAAACAAACTATTTCTAGGTGGATTGGCTTTTGCATTGCATTTTGTTATTCCCATCATGGCAAGGAGATTCCAGCTGGGATTAGGCCTCATTCCACTAGGGCTACTGCCACTTCAACAGCATTTCTAAGGGGGGTGGCAACTAAGGATATTCTGGAAGCAGCTACTTGGAGTTCAGTGCATACTTTCTCTAGGCATTATCACCTTCCTATATACTCTAAGACTAGGGCTGGTTTTGCCACAGCTGTTTTACAAGGCATGTTGTCAGCTCCTGCTACTTTATAATTTGCCAGCCTCCCTTACCTCTGCTTTGGGATTCTACCCAATAGTCAGGACTGCAGCAATGGAAGACGAAGAACATAGTACAGTTTTGTACCTACCATAAATGTAGATGTTCGAGGATTCCATTGCTGCAGTCCAATTTACCTCCCTCCTTCCCTCTGTGTTTAGGGGTGGTTGTGTAGGTGAGTTTACATGCTTATATTTTATATATATATATATATATTGTTGTATATATTATACATGTTTTTGGTGCAGGTTGTTTTGGGACTTGTCTTTTGGGTCTTCTGACATCTGGGGCAAGAAAAGACTGAGGATATGATGTCGGTCATGCGCATTAGTACCCTGACGTACTGACGTCAGTCTAATGCGCCCTGACCGACGTCAGCCTTATACTCTGGTATTCGGGCCGACTGGGACGCGGACTATACCCAATAGTCAGGACTGCAGCAATGGAATCCTCGAACATCTACATTTATGGTAGGTACAAAACTGTACTTTCTCTGCATTGCCCTTTGGCTTATCTACTGCGCCCAGAGTGTTCACAAAGGTTCTGGCTCCAGTGATAGCCTTTTTCAGGTTAAAAGGAATACAGATTTATCCTTATTTGGACGATTGCCTGATTATTGCACAACACAGACGAACTTCTGCATCATCTACAGTATGTGATGGTAGTGTTAAGATGCCTAGGGTATTCTGTGAACGAAACAAAGTCCAGTCTAGTACCCTCTCAGGACATGTGCTTTCTGGGTGTGAGACTGAATACAGCTTCCCAGATGGCCTTTTTGACCCCGGACAAACAAAGAAGCCTTTCTCTTTATTTCCATCAAATGTCTCTACAGTCCAGGCTGACTGCAAAGACAGTCCTTCAAGCCTTGGGGTTCATGGCATCTTGTATTCTGGTGCTTCCCAATGCCAAACTGCATATGAGGAAGCTTCGATGGTATCTCAAAAATGTATGGACACAACACTGCCAAGATCTGGACACTGTCATTCAGATAATACCTTGCATTCAGAAAGAATTTTTGTGGTGGGCTCAGGAATGTCACCTAAACAAGGGACTCTCTGTGACCCGACCAGAGGCGAGTCAGATTCTAACGACAGATGCCTCTGACAAGGCTTGGGGAGCACACCTCAATGGAAAATGGGTGCAAGACACGTGGCCTGTCAGACTTCAACATTTGCATATCAACTTGAAGGAGATGTTAGCAGTCCAATTTGCTTTGATGGCTTTCAAGGATTTACTTCACCCAGGACAGGTGTTGATTCAAACAGACAACACTACTGTCATGTGGTACATCAACAAGCAAGGGGGAACCCATTCGTACCCTCTTTGCAGGCAAGCGATGATTTTGTGGGAGACTGCTCTCAGTTTACACCTCAATCTTCAGGCAAGGTTTCTACCAGGAGCACAGAACTCCTTAGCGGATGTGTTGAGCAGACAAATTGTGGATCCTCACGAGTGGAAACTGGATCCTCATGTGTTTCAAAAGTTGACAGTGTTATGGGGGACTCCAGACATAGATCTGTTCGCTTCTCCACTAAATTACCAGTTGCCAAAGTTTTGCACAAAAATGTTTCATCCCACAGCTTGGAAGGTGGATGCTCTATCATTCAGTTGGAACAATCTTCATGTCTATGCCTTTCCACCCTGCCTCTCATTCCCAAGGTACTCCTGAAGGCCAGAATAGACAAAGCCATCCATGATTCTGATAGCGCCGGATTGACCTCGACAGCACTGGTACCCACTACTGAGGAGTTTGGTACGGGAGCCTCCGTGGCCTCTGCCTTTGATTCCGCATCTTTTGTCTCAGGAGGGCAATCACTTCCTCAATGTCAAGATTCAGTCTCTGCATCTCACAGCCTGGCATATTCTGTTTTAGACCCTGGAGGGTCTCAGCTTCCACAACAAGTTTTGAATGTTATTTTGGAGGCCAGAAGGCCTAGTACAAGGAAAGTTTACGCTGATAAATGGAGGAGATTTTTTCTTTGGAGCAAAGTGAAGGACTTTGATGTTTCCAAGCCTGATTTAAGTGTTTCTCTTCAATATCTTACTGAGTTATTGGACAAGGGTTTGTCTTTCTCCTCGATAAAGGTTCATGCTGCAGCCATTTCTGCTCGCTATGACTGTGACCCTCCTTTATTTTCCCATCCTTTGTTTAAGCAATTTCTTAGAGGGGCAAAGAACATAAGACCCCCACGTAGAGCTCCTACTCCTGCTTGGGATCTCAATTTTGTGTTGGAAAAGCTTACTCTACAACCTTTTGAGCCTGCAGCTACTGCCGAGTTAAAGTATTTATCATGGAAGACTACTTTTTTGTTTGCCATTACCTCTGCAAGAAGGGTTTCTGAATTACAGGCCCTTATGGCAGTGGAACCTTTCCTGATTTTCCATAAGGATAGGGTATCTTTGCCTACTAATCCTTCCTTTATGCCTAAAGTGGTTTCTAGTGTGGCCTTGAACCAAACTATTCATTTGCCTACTTTTTATGCAAACCCTCAAAATAAAGGGGAGAAGATTTTGCATACTTTGGATATTCACAGGCAGTTACGTTATTATTTGAGCAGAACCAAGGGGTTCTGGCAGTCTCAGCAGTTGTTTGTTTCTTTTGCTTTGGGTTCTCAGGGAAAACCTGTTTCAAAACAAACTTTCTAAATGGATTGGGTTTTGTATTTCTTTCTGTTATTCCCATCATGGTAAGGAGATTCCGGCTGGAATCAGACCTCATTCCACTAGATCTACTGCCTTTCTAAGGGGGGTAGCTACAAAAGATATTTTGGAAGCAGCCACTTGGAGTTCGGTACATACTTTTTCCAAGCATTACCACCTTCCTCTTTATTCTAAGTCTAGGGCTGGATTTGCCACTGCAATATTACAGGGCATTTTAGCAGCCCCTAATGCTTTATGATTTTGCCATCCTCCCTTTACCTCTGCTTTGGGATTCTACCCATATGTAAGGACTGCAGCAATGTGAGATGAACATAGTACAGTTTTGTACCTACCATAAATGTAGATGTTCGAAGATCCACATTGCTGCAGTCCAATTTACCCTCCCTCCTTCCCCTCTGTAGTTTGGCATGGTTATATGGTTTGGGTGATGGTTGTTGTTGGGCATGTTTTTGGGAGGTATCCTGTTTTTGGGCTGTGGCCTTTCTTTTAGGGCCTTCTGACATCTGGGGCAAGAAAAGACTGAGGATATGACGTCGGTCATGTGCTTTTATACCCTGACGCTCTGATGTCAGATCTGAGCGCCCATGACCGACGTCAGCCTAATACTTTGGTATTCGGGCCGACCGAGGACAGCGGACTACCCATATGTAAGGACTGCAGCAATGTGGATCTTCGAACATCTACATTTATGGTAGGTACAAAACTGTACTTTTCGTGCCCTGCCCTTTGGTCTCACCACAGCCCCCAGGGTGTTCAAATGTTGCAGTGGTGACTGCTCACTTGAGACGTCAGGTATTCAAGTGTTTCCGTACCTGGACGACTGGCTCCTTTCTGCCACCACCAGGCATCTACTTCTACAGACCAGAGATGCCATTATCAAGCTGTGTCAACAATTGGGTATCACTCTAAACTGGGAAAAGTCTGCCTTGTTGCCTTCGCAGCGTGTCACCTTTATAGGTGTCGAGTTAGACACCGTGCTCATGAGGGCGTTTTTACCACAAGAAAGGATTCAGGGTTTGCAACAACAGATATACGCGTTGCTCCCTCTGAAAAAAAAGTGAGGGCAAAAATGGTCCTCAAATTGTTAGGGACGAATGGCTGCAGGAATTTATACTGGTTCCTCTGGCGAGGCTACACATGAGGCTCCTTCAGTGGCTGCTCTTCGCCCAGTGGTCTCTACAACATCTTCCGCTTTCTCATCTCATAATGATCACAGACGGGTGCAAGCAAGATCTATGCTGGTGGCTTCACACCAACAACCTCAATGCGGGAAAACCCTTTGTCCCATCCCCTCCTGTTGCCACAGTGACCACGGATGCCTCCCAGATGGGGTGGGGGGCATTATCTCGGCAGGACAGTCCAAGGCACGTGGCAGGAACACGAGATACATCTGCATATCAATATCTTGGAGATGAGAGCAGTGCTGCTAGTGTTGCAAGCACTTCAGAGCTTTCTTCCTCTTGGGACAATTGCGATCCAGTCAGACAGTATGTCGGTGGTATGGTATCTGAACAAACAGGAACCAAGTCATACCCCCTTTGCAGAGAGGCCATTTGAGTGTGGCAGTGGGCAGTGTCTTCCCAATGTTTTCTTGTAGGAACACACATTCCGGGGAAGTCCAAAGTGATCGCCAACAGGTTGAGCAGAGCTATTCTGATGCCTCGAGTGGTCCCTGAACAGTCAAGTTGCGGAGCAGATTTTCCGCAGATGGGGTCAGCCTTGCTGCGACCTATTTGCCAGTCCCCTCAGTACCAAGTGCAGCAGCTACTTCACCCTTATCCCCCCTCAGGGGGAGTCACCCAGGGACACTAGGTCATGATTGGCCCCCCGGTCTATTTTATGCCTTCCCGCCTGGTCCTCTGCTGACGAAGGTTATTCGGAAAGTGCAATCCTTGGGAAGCAGAATGATTCTGATTGCTCCACACTGGCCTCGTCAAATTTGGTTCTCCTTCCTCCATCCCTATCTCATGGATGCCCCCTGGATTCTGGACCCACAGCCAGATCTACTGACTCCTATGTCAGGGCAGTTCCATCCCTCTCTTCAGACCCTCCGGTTGACAGCCTGGCTACTCCACTTCCATCACTACTCAGGCTTCATAATTTTTCTCTGGAAGTGGTTCATATTCTGTCTTCTTCCCATAAGCCTTCGACCAGAAAGATTTATTCCAGTAAATGGAAAAGATTCTTCAGCTGGGCTCATGTAAGACAAATTGATCCATATACAGCTCCAATTTCTTCAGTTCTGGAATTTCTCTCCATGCTTTTCAATCATGGGTCAGCAGCCGCAATCATTAAAGTCCCGTTGGTGGCTATTTCCACTTTTCATGTCGCTAATGAACCCAGTCTAATGGCGCATAGACTTTGTAAGGCATTCTTGACGGGTACTGTGCTGCTTCGCCCTAGAGTCTTTGACCCGGTCATTCCTTGGGACCTAAATTTTGCGCTTCAGTATCTCACTTCATCCCCCTTTGAGCCTGCAGCTACTTGTGAATTGAAATATTTGACTTTGGAAGACAATCTTTTTGGTAGCAGTCATTTCAGCTAGACGTGTCTCGGAGCTCCAGACTTTGTCAATCAGACTGCTTTACTTGATATTTCACAAGGATAGGGTTTCCCTCAGGCCAAACCCTTCCTTTATGCCGAAAGTGGCTTCAGTTACTAATCTCAACCAATCCAATCCATTGAACTGCCCGTATTTTTTTCAGAGTTTTCTAATAAGGCAGAATTTAAATTTCACCGGCTGGATGTTCACAGACAGTTGCGTTTTTATTTGCATAGAATGAAGGATCTTAGAAAATCGGATCAGTTATTTGTCTCATTTTCAGAAAATAGGATTGAGTCTTCTGTTTCCAAAGTGACCTTGTCTAGATGGATCTCTCATTGCATTTCCTTCATTTATGCCACAGGTGGTAAGGATTTACCATTTACAGTGAAGGCTCATTCTACCCGATCGATATCTACCTCTACAGCATTTCAGGCCAGGATGTCTATGGATATTTGTGCTGCGGCTACATGGGCGTCTCCTCACACCTTTATTACTCCAAATTGGATTTGGTATCCAGAGGCAGATCTTCCTTTGGTTCCACAGTGCTCAGGAGTATTTTCCACTGAGCCTCCCAGGGTTCAGGTTCTGGGGACGCTGTCCCACGGGTAAGAATGTAGGCGAGATTGGACTACATGGCATCAAGTTATGTACTCACCATAACGTTCGATGTATGTATTCCATCTCGCCTCACATTCTTACTTGACCCCTCCCCGCCTTCACCCATCCTGGAGGACCTAAAGGTTAGGTCTGGTTTCAGTACTCCTTTTATTGTAGGATTGTTTTTCCTTCTGTGTTGTGTATGGAGGGTGAGTGAGCTTGCAGCAAACAAGATCTGGGGAAAGGGAGCAGTACAGCATGGGATACCTCTTAGCCCAGCTAATTGAAAGACTTCGAGCTAGAGTATGGCCGAGTCAGAGTGGAACCCACGGGTAAGAATGTGAGGCGAGATGGACTACATACATCGAACGTTATGGTGAGTACATAACTACTTGTTTCCTGTGCTATAAATGGCATTTTCACAAGCTTTTAAGAAGTTTTCTGTATTACATATTAACTCTCCTGCCCATAATATGGAATATTTCCAAATATGAACTGTCTGCAGTTAAGACTTCTTTATTAAACAGAGGTTTAAATTTTATACCTTCGACTAAAATGGACATCAGTGAATTTCTGTTATGCCTATGTATGTATGTTAGAAATGTAACATTGAAACAACAGTTTGGAAATGGCAATGAGGCAACGGATGTTCAGTTTAAGAAAGAGTCTATATGTACCAATATTGCCTCATAATATAGAAACCTTCTTAAAAGCTTGTGAAAATGCCATTTATAGCACAGGAAACAATAGTTTTTTTAGAAGGAAAGTATAATTTGACAGTGAGTACAAAGCATTGTGTGACTTGCAGACTAATGATAGCATAGTTATAAGACCTGCTGACAAAGGGGGACCAGTGTTGATACTGAATGCTGACTTTTTTATAATGCAGCTATGCAAGAAATGTTATTGGATCCAAATGTATATGCTGAAGTAGGAAAAACAATTGCGTTTGAAATGAGTGAATAGATTGCTAGTACCTTATATGACTGCATGTGTATGGAACTATTAACTCATTCACTCCGGAACAGCTCAGGAAAAACTGCTTGCTTAATTCCACCATAGGAACAACAGTGCAGCCAGAGCTCATTTTCAGAAAATCCATTTGTAATACCATACAGAAAACAAATGTTCATAACTCTTTAACTATAAGAGCTAGACTAAAAATGTAGATGTGAAAGTTGTTCAGCAGACACTGACCTTTCCAACAGTGTAAATGTTGATGGTGTATATCAGTCGTCATTAAATATTTGGCAAGGAATGCTGATATTGTGCATATTTTTTACCCTTTTGGAAAAACAAAGCATAATATCTTTGTCAATGTACCATGCAGACCCATACAATTTGAATGTAATTTGTTAGTATGAGTGTCCGCTTTAAAATGATACCTTAACCATTACTGCGTGATGTTCCTTTCTTGAGAAATTTACAAAAATATGATTAATATATTATTTTTCATAATTGATAAAGCATAATATCTCATCACCTGTAACAGGCAGAGCATACATGTCAGTGTAGAAGTTGTGCATCTGAATGTCCGCTTCAAAATGATGCTTCATTTGTGTGATCACCATGCTCCCTTGCAAAAATATGGGTATAATAATGAAAAGCATTGTAAATGTATAATTTTCATAAACAAGACTAAACAAACTGTGATATCTGTACATGTGTAGAGTGCACAGACACAGTTCTTTTACCATGTTGTAAGGAGTAACACTGTCTTCAAAATGAGGTATTAGTTGGCACATTGACATGCTCCCTTGCAAAGTTATTTACCAAAATATGAAAAAAAAAATCATTTCCATAACCTAATTCCAAACAAACTTTGATATCTGCACGTGTCCAACATACAGGCACAATTATTTTACCATGTTAGAACCAGCAATACTGTCTTCAAAATGAGGTATTACTTGGCACATGCAGATGCTCCCTTGCAAAGTTATCTACCAAAATATAAAAATCATAATTTCCATAACCTAAGTTCGGAACAAACTTTGATATCTGCATACGAGTACAACATACAGACACCATTCCTTTACCATGTTAGAACTATCAATACTGTTTTCAAAATGAGGTCTTAGCACATTTAGGTGATCCCTTGCAAAGTTATTTACCAAAATATGAAAAAAAAATCATAATTTCCAAACCTAAGTCCTAAGCAAACTTTGATATCTGCAAGTGTCCAACATACAGGCACAATTATTTTACCATGTTGGAAACAGCGATACATTCTTCAAAATGAGGTATTATTTGGCACACTGACACGATCCCTTGCAAATTTATTTACTAAAATATGAAAAAAATCATAATTTCAATAACCTAACTCCAAAACAAACTTTGATATCTCCACATGTGTTCAGCATACAGGCACAATTGGTTTACTAGGTTGGAACTATGAATTATGTCTTCAAAATGAGGTATTAGTGCATCCAGATGCTCCCTTGCAAAGTTATCTACCAAAATATGAAAAAAATCATAATTTCTATAACCATAAGTCCAAAACAAACGTTTATATCTGTACAGGTGTATAACCTAAAGGCACAGTTCTTTTACTATGTTGGAATTACGAATACGGTCTTCAAAATGAGGTATTACTTAGCACATTCAGATGCTCCCTTGCAAAGATATTTACCAAAATATGAAAAAAATCATAATTTCCATAACCCAAGTCCTAAACACTGTGATGTCTGCACATGTGTACAGCATACAGACACTTCTTTTATCACGTTGTAAGTACTAACGTTGTAAGTACTAACACCCTCTTCAAAACGAGGCATCACTTGGCACAATTACATGCTCCCTAGCAAAGTTATTTACCAAGATATGAAAAAAAAATCATAATTTCCATTACCCAAGTCCTAAAACTGATGTATATACACGTGAACAGCATACAGACAGTTTGACATCTTGTAAGTTATAAATACTGTCTTCAAAATGAGGTATTGCTTAGCATGTTGAAATCCTCTCTAGCAAAGTTATTTACCAAACTATTAAAAAAATATCATAGTTTTTATAACCTAAGTTCTAAACAGACCAATATTTCTACATGGGTACAACATACACATACACTGTCTTCATAATGAGGGATCACTTAGCACATTGGCATGTGCCCTAGCAAAATGCAATGAACTGTAAAATGAGAGAAACAAAGTAGTGTGTGTGTGTGTGTGTGTGTGCTGGAAATGACTCCACATACAGAAGCACAAATTTGGCTTGTGCATTCATCAATGTGATAATGACTTCTAGTTATGTGAATAACAGTATCAGCTGCTGAGAGCGTTACCTGACAGGTGAGAATGACTCAGTGTTGTACTGTAACTGCACCTATTGTTAATGTGATAATGACTTCTAGTTATGTGAATAACAGTATCAGCTGCTGAGAGCGTTACCTGACAAGTGAGAATGACTCAGTGTTGTACTGTAACTGCACCTATTGTTAATGTGATAATGACTTCTAGTTATGTGAATAACAGTATCAGCTGCTGAGAGCGTTACCTGACAAGTGAGAATGACTCAGTGTTGTACTGTAACTGCACCTATTGTTAATGTGATAATGACTTCTAGTTATGTGAATAACAGTATCAGCTGCTGAGAGCTTTACCTGACAAGTGAGAATGACTCAGTGTTGTACTGTAACTGCACCTATTGTTAATGTGATAATGACTTCTAGTTATGTGAATAACGGTATCAGCTGCTGAGAGCGTTACCTGACAGGTGAGAATGACTCAGTGTTGTACTGTAACTGCACCTATTGTTAATGTGATAATGACTTCTAGTTATGTGAATAACAGCATCAGCTGCTGAGAGCTTTACCTGACAAGTGAGAATGACTCAGTGTTGTACTGTAACTGCACCTATTGTTAATGTGATAATGACTTCTAGTTATGTGAATAACGGTATCAGCTGCTGAGAGCGTTACCTGACAGGTGAGAATGACTCAGTGTTGTACTGTAACTGCACCTATTGTTAATGTGATAATGACTTCTAGTTATGTGAATAACAGCATCAGCTGCTGAGAGCTTTACCTGACAAGTGAGAATGACTCAGTGTTGTACTGTAACTGCACCTATTGTTAATGTGATAATGACTTCTAGTTATGTGAATAACAGTATCAGCTGCTGAGAGTTTTGCCTGACAAGTGAGAATGACTCAGTGTTGTACTGTAACTGCACCTATAGTTAATGTGATAATGACTTCTAGTTATGTGAATAACAGTATCAGCTGCTGAGAGCGTTACCTGACAAGTGAGAATGACTCAGTGTTGTACTGTAACTGCACCTATTGTTAATGTGATAATGACTTCTAGTTATGTGAATAACAGTATCAGCTGCTGAGAGCGTTACCTGACAAGTGAGAATGACTCGGTGTTGTACTGTAACTGCACCTATTGTTAATGTGATAATGACTTCTAGTTATGTGAATAACAGTATCAGCTGCTGAGAGCGTTACCTGACAACTGAGAATGACTCAGTGTTGTACTGTAACTGCACCTATTGTTAATGTGATAATGTCCTGCATTTCATTCCTGAAAGGTTCTGCATGCTCAGACACAGGTGATAATTGCTGCACATAACCTGTGGAAGAACCCCACTGGCATTTGCCTGCCAACTATTTGCAAAACAACAAAGGGACATTTCAAAACATCAATGTTGGCCAGTCTAGAAGCAGATGACATTCCCATGAGAGGAAGCAGGCAAATACCAAACAGGTCACCCCAACGGTCTATGATGGACAGAGCAGTACTAAAACCCTGTCCCCATGTGTGGCCCTTTGTCTGACTGTCATATCTGGGCCTGTCCAAATGTCAGTCTGTGATGATTTGACAGCTAGGCTGACATGGAGCCTCATCTGAACATATTGCAACACAAACCATCTGAAGACAACATCAGATGTGGTGGTGCAGTGATGGAAAACCTGCTAAATGGATGCACTCTGAGTTGTGAAGTCCATAACCTTGTGTGTGATGTTATGGCATTTACCTTGCTTGCACCAGAAGTACAAATACATAACAGTAGCCACTGTGGCCAAAGCCTGTGACCAGACTACAGAAGGAGAAAGATGCACAAGTGGAAGGGGAACCACTGGGCAGACTAATGGAGAAAGTGCACACAACAATAAATAGTGCAGTAACATATTGATACCCTACAATTGAAGGTCACACTAATGTCCATGGACTGCCTCACGTTTGTTTTTTTCCCAGTTAGGGGTCACCACAGCGAAACTCCGGTCCGCTAATGATTGGCAGTCAATTTTTATAGTACCAAGTTGCCAACCTGACACCCAGGCCCCTCGACCACGGGGAGGACATGTAGACACACAGAAGGCACTCCAGCCGAAAATCAAACAGGAGAACCTCTTGCTGTGAGGCAACAATGCTACCGCTATAGCGCCGTGGCTTCCCATGGACTGCCTCATACAAGTACTAAATAAAACTTACATTACTACATATAATGCACAACTTGGGACATGCCTAAGAAAAGCCCTTTCTCTGACTAAGTGTATATATTAGGTTACCAAACAACTGGTATGCCATTTAGCTTCATTCTTTTCAATGCAGCATGGCAATAAAGCAACTACCATATCACAGGCTACTTGGAAAATACATTTTTAAGTCTGTGTACATACTTGCATAATGAAAAATACATCAGTTTCCAAGAGCTCCATAAACAGCATTTAAGAATCTGCAGTGCTGCAAGCCACATATATAATTAGCTGAAAAACTGCTTTTAGCTACTTACAAAATAAAATAAGACAGGACAGTGCAATTAGTTTCTTTGTCTCTTGCAAACAGTTTGCTTGGAAATAAAAACCCTGATTTCTCCCCACAAAGGCATTCATTACATATTACATTACGTGAAGCACCCATACTCACAAACCATCCTCACATTGAAAAGAAAAAAAAGGGGGGGATGTAATACAGAGCAAATGCTTACTGCAGTGTTTAAAATTATCTACTTTCTATAACAGTGATCAACTGCAGACCGGGATCCACAAGTACATTCAGTCTGTGCACTAGATTATTCTAGACTTGTTGATTAAAGCCTCTTTCTGGTCCCTATGTTTGCCTGGCATACGAAAATTCCATGTAATGTTAAATTCAACACTTCCACCGCCCCTCCTATGAATAAACACTTCCAAAGCCACAGTCACTTATCATACCCCATCCAGTCTCATAGCATGGTTTGCATTCCTAAGGCTCCTCTAGGCTGTTTATACAGTTTTGAAAGATAACTATAACAATCTGATCCTCTCCAAAATCCTTTGGCTGCTTCCTTTCTAGAAAAAAAAAACACTATAGTAAAACAGACTGTATCCAAAACCATACCTTCCCAAGCAAACTGTCAAGTTATAGGAACACTTAAGTTCCTACTGTCTCACTACACAGTTGTCAAGATAAGGAAAACTTGCTAAGGCAAGAATGATGGGACAGAAGCCAGGCCTCTAAAAGTGCTCCCTGGGGCTACACATTTTGTTTACACCATAGGAGAGACTTCAGGCTTCAGAGTTATGTTTCCATTAAGCTTTCTCAACACACCAATTTGTTTATGTAGTAAATAATAATTATGTAATAAAACATGAAAGCCAAACCATCCTATACAAGAAATTTTAAAGAAATAGAATACTGAAAGGTAACACTTGAACCAGTTTACCTTCCGCCATATCCATTACTTTACTGCAATATGCCCCTCACAAATCACTATTATGAAATCTAAAATATAAACTCTACTCCTTTGCTCAGCACTTTTTCTATACATGCTGAAAAAATTGCTGTCCTCCCTCTGGGTAGGCTGAATATTTCTATCCCTATATTAGCAGGGGCGAGGGGCTTCAGTATATATCAAATATGCCTCTCAGCTGCTGAATGCATCAACACACACACACACACACACACACACACACACACACACACACACACACACACACACACACACACACACACACACTCTCTAGTAGATATTATAATTAGTATTATCTAATAACGAAGGCCACCAGTATAAAATCTAGTATTTCTGCAAATTATAAACGGTCTGCCTAATAATCTGAGACACAAATTTAAGCACATTAGCCAACCCTGTGTGCCCGTTTACTCACCATGAAGGATACTTTAAATGGGACTGAAACACTTTACAGGGAACAGCCTACGGAGTTGGCACTAACAAGTCTTCTAAAGTGGCTGTATTCCGTAGGCAATAACACGTACTGCCTTCATGCAGTTTTAATCTAGATTACAATTTAAAACCTTTAGTTTACCTCCTATGCAAAGCAAAACCAGGAAACTACAAAATGTGGATATTCAGTGACTGCAATAGCACATACCGCCTTCATGCAGTTTTAATCTCAAAATTTAAAAGCAAGCGTCTGAAAATAAAACCGGAACTGATTTACGTGGTGTTTACTTGCGACTACATAACAGTCTAAAAAAAAAAAAAAGTTGATGTAAGGGGCAAGTGAGAGCACTTACAAGCTTAAATCCTAACATACGCATATAAAAACAACCTGTGGTCTCTGAAAGAGCACGCCAGTGAAAACACAGGTAATACTGCGCGACCTCAGCAGTGGCAGTATAGCAAACAAATTGATCGTGTTGAAACAAATAAACAGTGTTCCAACTGCAAACATTTTGACAGAACAGGTGCTCAACTGCATAACTTATCAGTTTCTTTGCTTAATTACGGCAAAGGCAAAATAAGGGAGGAACAAAGTTCCAAAACCCAGGACTAAAAATACACATTACTCTGATTAATTTAAAAAGTTAACACCAGGTTTTGCATCAACTTACCAGCTTTGTTCATAGTAAAACACGGACAGTCTGATCTTTGGTTTGCTCACTAAAGGACAGCTCAGGAAAGAGAAATTAGGTTGGGGGTGGAGGTGTTACGCAAGTGGTGGCTAGGATTGCAAGAATCCGATTTGCTGCCACCACTTGCTTTATCAACAAGTTTTTAAGCAGATTTTCTATGAAAAGTTTAATGTAACCTTAATGTAAAACCACGCTGAATTTTAACTACATAAGGTAAATTACAAGTTCAGTTACAATTTCAGCATGTTTTACATTAAGCTCAACTTCAAATCTGCACTGCAGTTTCTCCCGCTTGTGGAAGGCACTCGGAGGTAACAGCTTCCAATTTGTATCTTCTCTTGGCACGCTCGGTGTTAAGCACAGAGGCGCCATGAGAAGGTACTCTGGGTTAATGAGTTAAGTAAAGATCTTTTTAATTATTTTACTGTTGAAAATCCACTCATACCTCAAATCCATGGCCTCCCCAAGATGCACAAAGACCCATATAACCCGAAATTTAGACCTATAGTAGCAGGGGCAGGATGGCTAACGGAACCTATCTCTATGTACCTGGATAAAGAATTGAAGACAGCACTCAGTGAATATGCATATGTCTTAAGAGACAGAACAGTTTTTAGTGGATCTTTATGGGGCAGTGAAGCAAATGGGAACAGCAGATATGGGGATGCTGGCCACACTAGATGTAGTGTCTTTATTTACAAGTATACCCAATGACCAGGGGATAAGCATGGTGATTTCAGTGTTGACAGGGCAGGGAAAGTTCTCTAATACCAAGATAGACTTTCTCTGTATGTTACTAGAATTGGTATTAGAGCACAACATATTTATGTTTAATGGCATATGCTATAAGCAGTTGTCGGGTTGCCATGGGCACAAGTTGTGCCAACACGTATGCAAACCTGGTTATGGTTAACTGGGAATATGAACATCTGTTGGGTAATCCCCAAATAACCTTTTATAGGCGTTTCGTAGATCTCTCTCTCTTTTTTGGAAAGGTGATGGTGAACAACTTAAATCCCTGTATGCATACCTAAATACTACTAGTGACTTTTTAAAGTTTGCGATGAACTGTTCTGAAATGAGTTTAGACTTACTGGATGTTACCATATACAGAGAAAATGACCAATGGTCTATGAAATTACATAGGAAACAATGCTGCAGACCATCTTTTCTACGCATAAACAGTGTGCATAACCCTAAGAATTTTCCTAACTATTAGAGGTCAGGCAGTGAGAACATCTCGCCTATGTTAAGAGGAAGTGTATAGAAATGAGTTAACTAAGCTAAGAGCAGGTTTCATTAATAGGGGGTATAGTGAACATGAAATTGATGAGGTGTATACCTCACAACAAGAGGTTCTCCCATTCGATTCTCGGCTTGGCCTGGGAGTGCCTTCTGTGTGGAGTCTGCATGTCCTCCCCACGGTTGGGTAGCGTTCGAAAGACATGCGTGCGTAAATGGGCGTGCCTTCGTTGAAGGTTGGGCGTCGAGCTGGCACCTCGGCGTTTCGTAAAAATCTACTGCCAATCATTAGCGGACCAGAGTTCCGCTGTGGCGACCCCTTACCGGGAAAAAGACTAACAACCATAATGTACACAAAGGAAAGGTAAAGCTAAGCCCTACTCTGATAGAGCAGGTAGTGACAGGGTAGGTAACAGGAATAGTGTATTACCATACATTCCGATGGTTTTACCATATACAAGAGATGTGAAAAGGTTTGAAACCATCATACGACACAATTGGCATATGTTAGTAGATGAGGATACTACCAACATAGTGGGTGGACAAACCACATTTTGCATTTAGAAATAAGAAAAATCTGAAACAGCAGCTTTGCTATCCAAGGATACCTACTCTGATGGATAGCACAGTGAATAACATTTTGTATTAAAAAAGAAGATTTTACTTTGTCGTGGTTCAGCTTCTTTATTCCAGCTACCTTCCTACTGGGCACCTGTGTTTCAACATTTTCAACTTCTGGGCTGGTTTGGATTTATTTGTTTGCTGATTATTTGGTATTAGCAAACTCTTATTCAGATTGGTTCGAGATTGGCCTTCCTACTGCCATTACTAAGTTGGAGACATTTTTCAGTCCATGGTAGTCCACACAGTCATTTCTGAGAGTGGTGCGCAGTTTACAGGTCATCAGTTCGAGATTTGCTGAAATGTAGGACTTTGCTCATGTTACGAGTAGTCCTGAATACCCACAGTGAAGTGGATTAGTAGGATGTGCAGTTTAGAGTGAAAAAATCAGTATTATCATGTTTAGACTTTTCCAAATCTGCTTAATCTCCGAAACATAACCTTGCGACAATCTTCTTGGTTCACCTGCCCAGAGGTTAATGTCGACAAACCAGAACCACACTGCCAGTGGGTAAGAATTTTTGTTCCAAGTGCTAAAACAAAGTTGTAAAAGCCCAACTCCTAAAGAAGTTTGTCCCAAAAGTCTTACTGTGATAAAATCAGCAAGCCTCTGAATACATTAAAAGGAGAGATGTTAAGGATGCAGACAAAAGACATTTACCAAATAGGACCTGTGAAACATTGTGTGAAGAACTGAGATCCTACATAGTTGCAAGGCATTGAATTCAGACGGAATCGGAAATGTTTACTACCGATGTCTGAGCCAGTGTTTCAACATTTTGCTTGTAGTAGACACTAATTCTCAGAATGATTTGTCCAATATTCCTGTACCAGAGAACACTTCATAGTCTGTTCCTAACACTATCCCAGAAAGTCCTGAAGGAGAACGTTCCCCAGTGACTGCCCCCTTTGCTAAACCCAATTCTAGTTATTACATTATGAGGTCAGGTTGCATCTCAAGACCCACTCTCAAATACACAGCAACCTGGACATGATTGTTTGTATAATTTGCGTGCTCATATGATTGTCATTGTTTTATTTGCATGACCAACTAGTCAAGGAGGAAGGACGTAGATCAGTGTGTGTTCCTTTTAAGAGCCATTCCAGTCAGTAGGCACATGTATTACAAGTACTGAGCATATGCAAGCAGGAGTGCCATTTTGTAGTGAGCAGCTGAGGTGTAAGCATGCATATGTGTAGCAGTCAGTTTAAGTTTAATGTTACTATTCTTCATCCTGATGTATTTGTATGTAATAAACAAATTAAATGAACATCCAGCCTGATTATCTTATTGAATGTACACAAGATGAGCGGCACCAACCACTTTTTCCTCAGCTGGACCTTCCAGCCACAAAGTGAAAGGTAGCTGATCAGGCTGGCAATTTGCCGCAGCCGCAAGTGGGTGATTATGTTGTGGCCAAACCTGTATCCTCAGACCACTTATCCTTTGTATCCATCTGGTGGTGTCCATGTAGCCCCTATGGACCAAGGGTTAGCTATGTCCTCTGCAGCTTTTGAGGTCCTGTCAGTGGGCAAGGGAGAGCCACTCTTGCGATGTGAAAGAAGGGCAGGGAATCTGCCCCTGCTTAGCCAGAATCTTGTGCCTGTCCCTGAGGAAGATATTGCTGGCAGTGATGGGTCTGTTTACTCCAACTATTCTTTCAGAGAGACAAAAAAACTAACCATTTAATTTCACCCATTTCAGTTTCTGTGGACAGGAGAAATTTATTGGACTTGGCTTTAGGGTCTTGTAAGGTGGTTTCTGATAAGACAAGTGGATCGTTGTTTCCCTGAAGAGGTTCAAGTAGTAGAATTTGTAAGAGTGTGGTGGGACAGATGCTGTGTGTTCTGCTCACATTTTTGATTCAGATTCTTTTGGGGGGGTTATCAGATTCTTCAAGGGATTTTTTTTTGTCTGTTACCAGAATTGACTTGTTTTCACTGGGAAAAGACTGAGGTTTCTCAATCCTTCAGAAATATGATTTGCTACAACTGGAATTTCCAGAACCTCCCCCATCCCCCAAGGGATGGGCTCAGGATCTCCAAGAAGTTGGATAATACCATAGTGATCTGGTTTCCCCTTGTTTATGTACCACATCTTGCCCTCTGTGCAGACTGTTTCGTCTGTGTTCCATGATGTACGTACATAGTCTAGTCTACGTTAGCAGGAGCTATAGCTTTACAGCACACACTTCCTCTACAGACATCTTGCATTTTCTGAGTAAAATTGTATGGCAGTTTTGCCTCTTCTCTAAACAGTCAACTGACAAAATTTTATTCTTTTCTTTGGACAGGAATGTTCATGTATGCTTTTCCACACTTTCTAGGAGTGGGATAAGTTTATCCTTCTAGTAGAACAGGATGGTTTTAGGATTACCTAATTTGAATGGATATTTTTAAAGCTGCACAGTTAAGTCTCCTTGTACATAAAAAAAAAAAAAAAAAAAAATTGAAAGCTACAATTCAAAGTGGAAAGGATGATGATGAAGCAGGGGAAACCTCAAGAAATAGTGTGGGATTTTGGGTTAGTATCCTTAAAGGAAAACTCCACCTTAGAACTCAAACATTTTTTTTCATTGTATCTTTGTTTTTGAGCAATTTTAATGCCTCAAAATCACTCCAAGTGCTTCTTTTACATTTTTAATGTTTCTCTCAAAATGGTGGTTGATGGGGCCTGTCTTGGTAATGTGATCTTGTTTTCTTGCTTTCATTCCTTCTTCCCAGAATACATTTAAAGTTCTCTTTATATGACTCATGCTAGACATAAGGAAGTGGTGCTGTTTTTTTTCATGCCATTAAGATAGAATGGCAGGGCTGTGAAGCAGTCATCTGAACACACCTTCTGTAACAGTGCTGCTTCTGTGATCTTAGTGTTTCACTGTTGTAGTCATTACGTTTGGGTTATCTGCTTGCAGGTAGCCCTCAGTCGGCCTGATTAACAAAGTCTTGGGTCCTGCGTCAGTTGCTGTCCCTTCTTCTATGACGTCAGGTCGTCAGGGGTATAAAGCATGCAGCTGATGCCATTACATCAGTCTTTCTTGCTGTGCAGTGCCCGAAGCAGTTTGCAAGTGCCGGTCGGCCAACTCCTGAAATTTTTGTTTTCGAGTTTCAGAACCGAAGTCTTCAACTAAAAGCGAAGTACCCAGTTGGGGAAACTTTTTCTTGCTCTTAACCAATGTCAGTAAAAGTAAATAATTGCATTACTTGTGGATAGACAATACCTCATAAAGATTTTCATTCTTACTGTATTCCTTGCCTAGGCCCAGACCACGATGTACCTCGCTGTCTGTTTTGTGCCTTATTTAAACCACTCAGGAACAATTAGGATGGTAGAAAGCGGAGTAACTGCTCGTACGACAGGACAGTGAAATCCAAGTGTATTTAATAAAAGATAATAAAAAAAGATAATAAAAAATACGACAGCAGTTTACAAGTTAAGCGCTTTCGACTGTTACCCAGTCTTCTTCAGAACAGTGTCAATGGAGTTAATTGTTACATTTATATGCTGGTAGCAGTTTGTTAATTGATTAATTAGTGAAAAAAATCCGCCAAAATTTTTAAAGTCATAAGTACAACCTCAACACATGTAACCTATATCAATGTTGGTACAGCAAATATATGTATTAGTGTAGGTACTACGGTAATTACAGAACTTCATGCAACATTAGTCTTCTACTGAAGCACTTAGTATGATGATACTACAATAATGGTTACTGTACTATGTTTACATGTAGAAATTGTTATAAAAAAGTTTAAAACAAGTGATAAAATCTATGAACAATATTATATATATTACTCTCTATATGAATAAATGTATGTAATAATCAATATCTGTAATCAATACAAACAATAAAAACAGAATATAATATTCATTTAAATTAAAGGGTAAGTGGTGTCAAAAAATTATTCCAAAACTAAAAAAGGTTTGATGCTGATAAAATCATTGAGGCCCGGGGGTCTCGTAGCATCTGTTAAAATCTGCCACTTACTCTCACTTAAACACAATCTCATTTTCCTGTCCCCACCAAAGGGTGCTGTCTCTACCTGATCTATAATGGAGAATAAGAATTTGTGATCATTTCCCTTCTCCGAGATGTGTCTATATAATGCATTTTTGGAATCCTGTTTACCTATTTTGTAAATATGTTCATAAATTCGTCTGTTTAACTGTCTGTCTGTTTTTCCTATGTAATGTGCGTTGCATATGGTACATGTCGCAAGGTAGACAACCTGTTTGGACCTACAATTACCCTTCCTGCTGGTAATAGTGGTGTGGCATATGTCGTTCAGTTTGATGGTGTTATTCAAATTTATGTGTTGGCATTGTTTACAATTGCCACATCTCACTGTACCTTTGCTATTCTCATGAAATGACTTGTTGGTAGCCCCTCTTTCTAAAAGCTTTTTCATGTTGGGTGCTGTCCTATAAACAAATCTGGGTTTGGTCCCCAAGCTCTCTTCCATACCCATGGTCGTAAGGGTTCGCCAGTGCCTTTCTAAAATATCCTTGATAATGTAAGAATTAGGTGTATACATGAGTATGCATACTCTACCTAAAGATTCACTATGTCCCCCCTTCCCCAGATCTGGAGTGTATTGACCTAATAGTGGTTTGTAGATGTTACCCCATCCATCTTGTACATATCTGATTGTCTCGTTGACCAAACTTTCAGGGTAAGCTCTACTCAAGAACATTCCCTTAATGATGTCGAGTTCCCTCTCCAAAATGAGTTGGTTGGATGACATTCTTGCTGCACGGATGGTTTGCCCTTTGATCACATTTTTGAATACATAAGGGGGATGGTTGCTACTGTAGTGTACGTAATCATTGGAGAATGTGGGTTTTCTGTATATACTTGAAGTAAATCCTTCAGTGTCGTGACTTACCAACACGTCCAAAAATGAAATTTCATAGCAACTGTGTTGGTGGGTAAATTTTAAAAACTCCACAGTCTCATTTAGGTATAACATGAATTCCAGTAATCTGTCTTCTGATGACTTCCAAAGAATAAAGATGTCATCCAGATATCTCACATACAATTCGATGTCTTGAAAAAATGCACTCTTGAACACATATTCATGTTCCCACTCCGCCATCACCAAGTTCGCAAATATGGGGGCACAAGATGCCCCCATAGCTACACCCTTGGTCTGCCTAAAGTATTCTCCTTGGAATGAAATAAAGTTGTAGTCCAAAACAAGTGACATCATGTCACAAATGAGGCTGACTTTTTCCCATGAGAACTCAGAGTAGCGGGTGAGGATTCTTTCGAAGTACTCCAAGCCTTCGGTCTTGGGGATACTGGAAAAAAGGTCAGTGACATCTACTGTTAAAAAAATCGTGTCAGAATTCCAATGATCTTTAGTGAGTGTACCTAAGAATTTCCATGAATCTTTGATGATGTGGGGGATGTTGTATATATTCTTGCACCATCCATCAATCAATTTCCCAATGTTGTATGTTTTGGACCTAGATCCAGACACGATGGGTCTGAAGGGAGGCTGTGTGATTGATTTGTGTAACTTGGGAATTCCAACCATCTTGGCTAACACTGGATGATCGACTTTCATGTAGGAATATGTATCGTTGGATATCCTATTGTCTATGAGATATTATATTATTTAAACCACAAACTATCCGTCAGTATATTTACGCTTCTAAATTATTTTGGCGCTTGGTTCAATTATCCTGATATGTCTTCGGTCAGCTATCCGATTACCGACATTCTGAAAAAACACAGACCGCCTAGTTCCAAAGCTGTAGATGACTCTTCTCCTAAGCCAGTCGCCAGTTCGCCGGTACTCAGTGAGGTGCTTTCGCAGCCCCTGATACCCGCTACTTCTGATTCGCAGGCCTCTACTGAGACCCATTCGGAGTCCGGTATGCTGTGAGATGCTTCAACTCTGGAACCTGCGGATGTCTCCACCTTTGGGTCCAGAGCCGCTGTGCAGGCACTGGCTTCTGAGGGTGTATTCAGGCCTACTGATTTGCGTATTAAACCAACGCCATCTTCTTCTTCAAGGCCTAAATCTCGAACCATGCCTAAAAAACTGATGGCCAGACCGCATGTTCACTCCCCTATGCCTAAAAAATAGATAAAAATGGCTGAAGACCTTATTACTTTAATCAGGGGAAGCCAGCCTTCCCCCTAGACCTAGGACTGACTTTGTTTACGATACTTCTGACCAGGATTCTGAGTTTTCGGTTTCTTCTGATGACCAGGATTTTCCCTTATCTACCCTTATCTACCTATGAAGATTCTGATGCATTTGCAGAATCTAGCTTGGCCCCTGACTCTCAACCTCCTGCTCCCAAGAAACCTGATAGATATTACAGGGTCCCTGACTCTCAAGTTCCTTTTCAAAAATACTACTGCGGATCCTGAGACCATTTCACAGGGGCCCAAGGGCATTAAAGCTGCTACTGCCAAAAATCCTACCCCCTCTGATAGAGACTCCAGGGCGCTGGATAGATGGGGTAAGAAGGTATACACTTCTGCATCTTTGGCAATTAGAGCCTTAAACTGCCAGTTTCATATGTTGGAAGTATCAGCAGCATATTATTGGATTGCTTAAACAGAAAATGATTCCTGATTGTGTTGAAAATAAGGAATTACAGGATTTATTGCATTCAGCTGAACAGGTTAGAAAACCTACTTTGCAGTGTGGTTTTGACTCTCGAGGCATCTTGCAGGACTGCGGTAACTGGGTCTGTACTTAGAAGATATGCTTGAGCAATCCCTACCCAGATCATGTTAAAGCAAAATTACTGGATGCTCTCCTAAACCAGGACTGCCTGTTTGTCAACAAGGCAGAAGAAGTTCTTAAAAAGATGGAAGAAAAAGCTAAATATATGCAGACTGTTAAATATTTTTTTTACAAGTACAACCTGCAAGATTTAGTAGGCATTGGCCTTCCAAGAATTGGTCCTTTCCTGCCTCTTCCAGACCTTCAGTCCAAACCCAGATCCAGCAGAGCTCCCAGGCTGCAGTCTCAGGGTACGCACAGGAATAAGCAGTGGGGGGCCTCCACTTCCAAATCTGGGAGTAATAAGACACCCCTATGGTAAGCTGTCTCAGTGACTTCCTTTTAAAATTTCCAAGCACTTAACTGACTGCCCCTTTGGGGGGGAAAGATTGCTCTTCATGCAAAGTACTGGGAACTCATTACTCAGGAGAAATGGGTTTTAAATAGTGTCCCAGGGATACAGATTTCACTTCCACACATTGCCAACACCAAGTGGGTGGCCAGACCTACCCCCAAATCAGTGGGCAGAGGCCCAAAAACAAGTTACTTTCTCTCTCAAGCATGGGGGCTGTTCAGTTGGTACCAGAAAAGGAAAGGGGACAAGGATGTTCTTCGTGTTTCACTGTTGCAGTCATTACATGTGGGTTATCTGCTTGCAGGTTGCCCTCAGTCAGCCTGATTAACAAAGTCTTGGGTCCTGCATCGGTTGCTGTCTCTTCTTCCATGACGTCAGGTCGTCAGGGGTATAAAATATGCAGCCAACACCATTACATCAGTCTTTTTCTTGCTGTGCGGTGCCCGAAGCAGAAGCAGTTCGCAAGTGCCGGTTGGCAGACTCCTGAAATTTTTGTTTCTAGTTTCAGAACCGAAGTCTTCAACTAAAAGCCAAGTACCCTGTTGGGGAAACTTTTTCTGGTTCCTTACTGATGTCATTAAAAATTAATAATTGCATTACTTGTGGAAAGCAAATACCTCCATAAAGATTTTCATTCGTACTGTATTCCTTGCCTAGGCCCTGACCACGACGTACCTTGCTGTCGGTTTTGTGCTTTATTTAATCAGTGCACTATCCGCCGTCTGTATATGTTTGCCTCTAAATATTTCGGTTCTCTTTAATTATCCAGAAATGTCGTCTGTTAGCCATCCGACTACCGGGATTCCAAAAAAACGCAAAGATAAAGACAGAGACAGGCCGCCAAGGTTCAAAACTGCTGACTACGCTTCTCCTACGCCAGTCGCCAGTTCTCTGGTACTCAGTGAGATGCTTTCGCAGCCCCTGATACCCACTACTTCTGATTCGCAGGCCTCTACTGAGACCCATTCAGAGTCCAGTATGCCGCGAGATATTTCAACTATTGAACCTGTGGATGTCTCTACCTTGGATGGGTCCGGAGCCGCTGTGCAGGCACCGGCTTCTGAGGGTGTATTCAGGCCTACGGACTTGCATATTAAATTGACGCCTCCTTCATTATTAAGGCCTAAATCTCGATCCATGTCTAAAAAACTGACTCCCAGGCCACATGCTCAGGCCTCTATGCCTAAAAAAACAAATGATAAGAATGGCTGAAGATCTAATAACTCTAATCAGGGGTAGCCAACCTCCTCGCCTCTAAGAGGCCTAGGGCTGAGCTTGATTATGAATCTTCTGATCAGGATTTTGTTTTTTCGGACTCTTCTGATGACCTGGATTTGTCCTTGCCTACTTATGAGGATTCTGATCCGGAGGACTCTCTTCCCTCTGCTTCCCCTCCTGAGGGGTTTTCTTTTGGGGAAACCGTGCATACTCTAAGGGAGCGTTTTCACTGGGAAAGCCAGGAATTTTCTGTTTCAAAAAGAGGCTTAGGGATTTTCTTCTACCTCAGCATAGGCCTTTGGCTATTCCTCCTGTACTAGACATTGTTGATGCTTTCTCTGAATCCAGTTTGGCCCCCGATTCCACGCCTCCTGCTCCCAGTAGGCCTGACAGATACTACAGGGTCCCCGACTCCCAAAAGTTCCTTTTCAAAAATCATATTGCAGATCCAAAGACTATTTCACAGGGGCCCAAGGGCATTAAGTCTTCTACTGCTAAAAATCCTACCCCTTCTGATTAGAGACTCCAGGGCGCTGGATAGATGGGGTGAAAAGGTTTATACTTCAGCGACCTTGGCAATTAGAGCTTTAAACTGCCAATTTCATATGTTAAAATATCAGCAACATGTTATTGGACTGCTTAAACAGAAAATGATGTTGATCATCGTGTTCCCCTGCTGCAGTCATCACACTTGGTTTATCCTGTCAGGCGGTCCCGCAGTCGGCCTGAATTCCAAAGTCTTGGTCCGGTGTCGGTTGCTGTCTCTTCTTCCCTGACGTCAGTGCGCCAGAGGTTTATAGGAGGCATCTGACACCATTTTCCGCGTGGTACCCGAAGCAGAAGCAGTTCGCAAGTGCCGGTCGGCAGACTCCTGAGGTTTTCGAAGTCAAATTTCCGATCCGAAGTCTTCAATAAAGCTAAGTACCCCGTTGGGGAAACTTTTCTTGCCTCAGACCGATGTCAGAAATTGTATTTCTTGTGGGAAGCAAATACCTCATAAGGACTTTCATTCTTATTGTATACCTTGCCTAGGCCCAGACCACGACGCCACTGGTTGTCTGTTTTGTGCTAGGTTCAATAAGCGAACTATAAAGCGACGCTTTGATTTCGCACGACACTACTTCGGTAGGAAATTTAATTACACTATGCCGTCGGAGCAACTGACTACCGGCGTGCACAAAAAACGCAAAGATAAGGACAGACAGCCTAGATCCAAGCCAGACTGAGGCCTCGGCTGGGCCGGTCGCCGGTTCTCTGGTTTTCAGTGAGGTGCCTACGCAGCCCCTGGCTACCGCAGAATTGGAATCCCAGACAGATTTGGATACTCTGGTGGAGAGTTCTAGGCCGACGTAGCCATTTTCTTTAGGCCCAACCGACGACACTGCAGAAGGAGAAGCCGGTGCTGCAGAAACACCTTCGGTTTCTGAAGGTGTCTTCAGACCGACCTCTCTCACCATAAAATCTTATGCTAAGCTTAAGACTCCTCTAAAACCAAAAAAGACTGCACTTCAGTCTCCAGTTCAAGGCCCCATGCCTAAGAAACAGATGCTTAAAATGGCTGAAGATTTGATTTCTTTAATCAGGGGTTCCCAACCCCCACCCGACAAAAGGCCTAGACAAGAGGAGGATTATGCCTCCTCTGATCAAGTGTCTATTTCCTCAGGCACCTCTGAGGAACAAGATTACTCCTTTCCCCCTTATGAAGATTCTGATGCTGAGGATTCCATTCCCTCAGCTTCTCCCCCTGAAGACTATTCCTTTGGGGAAACCTTGCATACCATGAGGGAACATTTCCACTGGGAAGGTCAGGACTACTCCGATTCAAAGAAAAGACTCCGAGTTTCTTTTAATCCCCCAGCACAGACCACTTGCTATCCCCCCGGTTTTAGACATTGTGGGTGATTACTTAGAATCCAGTCTAAATCCAGATTCTCTCCCTCCTGCTCCAGCCAAACCAGATAGATACTATAGAGTGCCTGACTCTCACAAATTCCTTTACAAAAGCCCTTTTGCTGACCCAGAGACCATCTCCCAGGGTCCCAAAGGGCCTAAGGCTTTTATGGCTAAAAATCCTGTACCCTCTGAAAGGGACTCCAGAGCACTAGATAGGTGGGGGAAGGAGGTTTACACCTCAGCTTCTCTAGCTATGAGAGCACTAAATTGTCAATTTCACATGCTTAAATACCAGCAATTCCTAATGTCTCAAATAAAACAAAAGATGAGCACACACCCTCAACGGTCTGAATTGAAGGAAATGCAGGATCTGTTGCATGCAGCTGAACAGGTGGGCAAACATACTTTACAATGTGGATTTGATTCCTTGGAAGCTTACTGTAGAGCAGCTGTTACTGGGTCTGTTATACGTAGGCATGCTTGGTTAAAGGAACAAACTCTGCCTGATCATGTTAAAGCAAAGTTACTAGATGCACCCTTACAGCAGGATGTCCTATTTTTGTGTTAAAGCAGAAGTCTTGAAGAAAATGGAGGATAAGGCAAAATCTATGCAGACGGTCAAAGATTTCTTACAGGTTCAGCCCCCACGCTTCAGCAGAAATTGGCCAACAAAAAATTGGTCCTTTTCCAGCTACTGACAGACCACAGAGGGGTAAATACAGGCACCCAAGGGGCAGAGGACAAGCACAAACCCATTACAAACCTCGACAATGGGGCACTGCAACACAGAAGGGAGAAGACAGGTCCTAAACTACTAGAAGGCAAACACAATGACTTTAAACCTCAAATTGCCAAGCAAAACTCTCTTGGCAGCTCCCTTGGGAGGAAAATTAGCACTTTTTACAGACAAATGGCACATAGTCACAAAGGACAAATGGGTCCAAACATTATCTCTCAAGGATACAGATTCCATTTCCACACCTTGCCAACGATAAAAGAAATGCCAAACCTGCCACAAAATCAATGGGCAGAGGCACAAAAAGAAACTACAGCTCTCTTGGACATGAGCCATTCAACTGGTACCTACACGGGAGCAAGGCCAAGGATTTTACTCAAGGCTCTTTCTAGTCCCCAGAAAAGACGATGCTTGGAGACCCATTCTGGACCTTTCAGTTGTAAACACCTTCTTACAAGTACCCAAATTCAAGATGCTAACACTACAGCAGCTTCTTCCCATGTTGGGCAAGAAAGCATGGCTAGTAACGTTGAACCTCAAGGAGGCATGCCTGCATGTCCCTATCAGACAAAGTTGCAGAAGATACCTCCGTTTCATTGCAGGTTCAACCCATTACCAATTCTCTGCACTGCCCTTTGGCTTATCCACTGCGCCCAGGGTCTTAACAAAATGCCTGACACCAGTAATTGCATACTGCAGACAAAGAGGAATTCAAATATACCCATACCTGGACGACTGCCTCATCCAAGCAGAAAGCAAGGACATTCTCTTACAACATCTGGCTTTTGTAAAACATCTAAGTTGCCTAGGGTACACAGTAAACAAAAAGAAATCAAAACTAGTACCCTCACAAAATGACATTCCTGGGTGCCAGCTTGAATACAACGGCCCAGATAGCTTATCTGACACCAGACAAACAACTACAACTGACTCAATACTTCAAAACAATGGCAACAAAGACCCAACTCCCTGCAAGAAAAATTCTGCAGGCCTTGGGCTTCATGGCATCTTGCATACTACTAATACCATTTGCAAAACTGCGTATGAGAATTAGTGGTACCTAAAAAGCGTATGGACTCAGCACAGCCACAGCTTTGGCACAATGATCTCTCATTCCCTGCCTTCAACAAGAGTTTCTATGGTGGTCACAGGCATGTCATCTCAGCAAGGGTCAGCCTTTCACCTTACCCCCAGCCAGGCAAACTATGACAACAGATGCATCGGACTATGCCTGAGGGGCACACATGGCAGGATGGTGCGTTCAAGGCATATGGACTGCAGATCAAATGAATCTGCACATCTTTCAAAAAGAAATGATAGCTGTAGAGAATGCCCTGACAGCCTTTAAGGACCTCTTACATCCAGGACAGCTGACAAGGACGGACAACACCACAGTAATGTGGTACATAAACAAGGGGGTACACACTCCTACCCTCTATGCAGGCAAGCAATGACCTTGTGGAACACAGCACTGGCTTACCAAGTTCAATTACAAGCTCAATTCCTGCCAGGAAAAAAGAACACATTGGCAGACGACCTAAGCAGAAACATCATGGATCCCCACGAGTGGAAACTGGATCCACAAGTATTTGCAATGATAACTCAAAAATGGGGGCACCCAGACATAGTTTTGGGGGCTGGCAAACAGGTCTATCAGCTAACAAAATTTTGTACAAGGACATTCCACCATCAAGCTTGGAAAGTGGACGCACTCTCATTCAGTTGGAAAAACCTGACAGTATATGCCTTTCCTCCATTGCTCCTTCTCACAAAGGTGCTGCTGAAAGTCAGGATGGAGAGACCCCGAATGATACTCATTGCCCCAGACTGGCCACGCCAGCACTGGTACCCACTATTAAGGAATATGACCCAGGGCCCACCATGGATTTTACCACAAATTACTCCTCTGCTCACACAGCAAGACGGTCCGATTCTACACAGCCAGCTCAAAACCTTAAATTTGGCTGCATGGCAAATCACCTAAGCAACCAGCCAGCTCCTCTTTCTCAAGCTGTTATGGATGTTATTCTGGAAGCCAGGAGGGCCCAGCGCCAGGAAGGCCTACTCAGACAAATGGAAAAGGTTTTGCGCCTGGAACCAAGCTAAAGGCCAAAATACCCTTCAGCCAGACATACCTCAGATTCTACAATATTTAACTGAGATGTTGCACAAAGGGCTTTCTTTTTCATCTATTATAATCCACGCCTCAGCTATTTCAGCTCACTAGAACACGGATCCTCCCTTATTTTCACATCCGCTTCTAAGGCAGTTTCTCATAGGGGCCAAAAACATTAGGCCTCCCAGGAGAGCACCAACACCAACCTGGGACCTCAATTTTGTTCTGGAAAAACTGACGCTACCTCCTTTTGAACCAGCTTTCTCAGCTGACTTAAAGTTTATATTATGGAAGACTGCCCTGCTGCTAGCAATAACTTCAGCCAGAAGAGTCTCTGAGCTTCAGGCACTAATGGCAGTAGATCCTTTCCTCATGTTTCATCAAGACAGAGTTTCTCTATGAACTTAACCCCTCCTTTATGCCTAAGGTGGTATCCAGTGTGGCTCTAAATCAAACCATCCATTTACCCACCTTCTTTCCAAATCCGCAGAACAAAGGAGAAAGACTCCTGCACTCCTTGGACATTCACAGGCAACTACGTTACTACTTGGATAAAACTAAGGTTTTCAGAAAATCTGACCAGCTCTTTGTATCCTATGCTACAGTTTCACAAGGAAAGGCCATCTCAAAACAGACCATTTCCAAATGGATAGGACATTGCATTCGTTTTTGCTACACCCACCATGGAAAACCAGTTCCTGCTAGCATAAGACCCCACTCTACCAGGGCAGCAGCTACATCTACAGCCTTCCTCAGGGGGGTGCCACCCAAGGATATTTTGGAAGCTGCAACTTGGAGTTCAGTACACACCTTCACCAAACACTATCACTTACCACTTTACTCAAAGACTAGAGCGGGCTTCGCCACTGCAGTTTTGCAGGGCCTTCTAGCCTCCTCTAACCCTGTTTGACTCCACGTCCCATCCTTAGCTTTGGGATTCTACCCAAGTGTGATGACTGCAGCAGGGTAACACGATGAACATAGTACAGTTTTGTACCTACCATAAATGTAGATGTTCGAGTGTATACCCTGCTGCAGTCCAGGTTACCCTCCCTCCATCCCCTCTGACCTATCTAAAACCTTTCAAAGCCTTAAAATCTGATACTACCTTTGTGGTGTATTTGCTTATAGCTGGAGGGATGTTTTGTTTGTGCTAAACTTTTATTATTGGTACTATCTACTGCCCACCATTTTGGAGGGGCACCTAACATCTGGGGCAAGAAAAACTGAAGAAAATGGCGTCGGATGCCTCATATATATATATATATATATATATATATATATATATATATATATATATATATATATATATATATATATATATATATATATATATATATATATACACTGACGTCAGGGAAGAAGCGACAGCAACAGACGCCGGACCAAGACTTTGGAATTCATGCCGACTGTGGGACCGCCTGACGACAGGATAACCCAAGTGTGATGACTGCAGCAGGGTATACACTCGAATATCTATATTTATGGTAGGTACACAACTGTACTATTCCTGACTGCGTGGAAAATAGACTTACAGGATTTAATGCGTTCTGCTGAACAAGTTGGAAACATACTTTGCAATATGGTTTAGATTCTTTAGAGGCCTCTTGCGGGGCTGCTGTTACTGGGTCTGTGCTTAGAACGCATGCTTGGCTTAAGGAGCAGTCTTTGCCTGATCATGTTAAAGCTAAATTGTTGGATGCTCCTCTAAATCAGGACCGCCTGTACTGAAGAAGTTCTTAAAAAGATTGAAGATAAAGCTAAATCTATGCAAACTGTTAAAGATTTATTACAAGTTCAGTCTCATGGATTTAGTAGGCACTGGCCTTCTAAGAATTGGTCCTTTCCAGCACCTTCCAGGTATTCTCAAACCAAACCCAGACACAGCAAAAACCCCAGGTTTCAGTCCCAGGGGACTCGCAGAACTAAGCAGTGGGGGGCCTCCACTTCCAAGTCTGGGAATAATAAGATACCCCCTATGGTAAACTGTTTCAATGACTTCCTTTTAAAATTTCCAAGCATTTATCTTCTGATTGCCCCTTTGGGGAGAAAGATTGCTCTTCATGCAAAGAACTGGGAACTCATTACCCAGGACAAATGTGTTTTAAATATAGTATCCCAGAGATACAGATTTCACTTCCCCATGTTAACAATGCCAAGTGGATGGCCGGACCTACCCCCAAACTAGTGGGCTGAGGCTCAAAAACAAGCACTTTCTCTCTCAAGCATGGGGCTATTCAACTGGTACCAGAAGAGGAAAAGGGACAAGGTTTCTACTCCAGACTTTTCTTGGTACCCAGAAAAGACAAATCGTGGCATCCAATCCTGGACCCATCTACTCTAAACACCTTTCTGGAGATTCCAAAATTCAAGGTGCTGACTCTTCAGTTACTTCCTATTACTTCCTATGCTAGGCAAAGATGCCTAGTTGGCAACACTAGATTTAAAAGAAGCATACCTGCACATCCCAATCGGGGAATCTTGCAGAAGATACCTCTGCTTCAAAGCAGGCTACACACACTATCAGTTCTCTGCACTGCCTTTGGCTTATCTACTGCGCCCAGGGTATTCACAAAGTGCCTAGCTCTAGTTATTGCATTTTGCAGGCAAAGAAATATTCAAATATACCCATACCTGGACGATTGTCTAATTCAGGCAGAAAGCCAGGACATACTTTTTGAATCATCTGGCCTTTGTACAAAGGGTTCTAACTTGTCTGGGGTTCACCAAAACGAAAAGAAATCACACCTAGTACATTGTCAGCAAATTATATTCCTGGGAGCAAGCTTGAATACAACTTCCCAGATGGCTTTCCTCACAAAAGAGAAACAAATTCATTTGACAACCCTACTTCAAACAAGTGGCTACAAAAACCCTGCTTTATCTGCAAGACAAATACTGCAAGCCTTGGGGTTCATGGCCTCCTGCATTCTTCGAATTCCATATGCAAGACTGCATATGAGGAAACTACAGTGGTATCTAAAAAGCCTATGGTGTCAGCATTCTCAGGATCTAGAAGCAATGATTCCTATCATACCTTGCCTACTCCTCGAGTTCCTTTGGTGGGCAGAGGCCTGCCACCAAAACAAGGGACTACCTTTCACAGCACCCCCTGCCCCCCAAACCCTAACAGACGCATCAGACTATGCACAGTGGGCTCACCCGACAGGGAAAGTGCATTCAGGGCAAATGGAGCCCAAGTCAAATGCACCTGCATATCAATCAAAAAGAAATGTTAGCTGTACAGAATGCTCTGACAGCCTTCAAGGACCACATTCTTCCAGGACAACTAATGGTAAAGACTGATAACACCACTGTTATGTGGTACATAAGCAAGCAGGAGAGTACACATTCTTACCACATCTGCAGACTAGCCATGGCATTGTGGAACACCGCCTTGAGCTACCAAGTGCACCTACAAGCTCAATTCCTGCCAGGAAAATTAAATACACTGGCAGACAGACTAAGCAGAAACCTCATGGTCCCACATGAGTAGAAACTGGAACCAAGGATTTTCAACATGTTGACAAGCAAATGGGGGGGGGGGGGCAGATATAGACCTGTTTGCCTCTCCCCAGAACTACCAATTGGACAAATTTTGCACAAGGGCTCCCCACAAACGAGCCTGGAAAGTGGATGTTCTGCCCTTCAGCTGGAAAAATCTATCAGTCTATGCCTTCCCCCCTCTGCTCTCCAAAGTACTACTAATAACCAGGAGAAACCAAGGATGATTTTGATTCCTCCAGACTGGCCACGCCAACACTTGGATGTTCATTGTGTTTGTGTTGCAGTCATTACTCTTGGGTTATCCTGCTGGCAGGCTACCCTCAGTCAGCCGGAATTCCAAAGTCTAGGTCCGGCATCGGTTGCTGTCGCCTCTTCCTTGACATCAGTGTGCCAGGGGTATAAAAGATGCAGCCGACGCCATTTTCTTCAGTCTTTCTTGCCACGCGGTGCCTGAAGCAAAAGCAGTTCAAGTGCCAGTCTGCCGACTCCTGAGATTTTCAAATCAGAATTTCAGAACCGAAGTCTTCATTAAAGCTAAGTACCCCGTTGGGGAAACTTTTTTTTCTTGCTCCAGACCTATGTCAAAGTTAACAATTGTATTTCTTGTGGGAAGCAAATACCTCATAAGGATTTTCACTCTTACTGTATCCCTTGCCTAGGCCCTTATCACAACGTTGCTAGCTGTCGGTTTTGTGGTTAACCAACGCACAATTAAGCGTCTGTTTGATTTTTAATTTCATTACTTTGGCCGAAGATTTAATTATATAATGCCGTCGGACCAACTGACAACCGGAGTTTACAAGAAACGCAACGACAAGGAAAAGGATAGGCATCCGAGGTCCAAAACCGACGAGGCCTCTGCTAGGCCAGTCGCCGGTTCTCAGGCGCTTTTGCAGCCCCTGGCGCCCGCTATCTCAGAGCCGCAGGCCGCTTCCGACTCCCACGTGGAGCAGACTGGGCCTCTGGATACTCAAGGTTTTGGACACACTGAAATCATTCCCTCAGATGGATACGGAGCCGCTGAGCAGGCATCAGCTTCTGAGGGTGTCTTCAGACCTACACAACTATATATTAAGCCATCTTCAGCTTCAAAGACTAAAGCAGCTCTAAAGACAAACAAGTACAGCATTCTCCTACTCAGTCTACCATGCCTAAAAAACAGATGCTCAAAATGGCCGAAGACTTAATTACTTTGATCAGGGGCTCCCATCCCCCACCTGATAAGAGGCCTAGGCAAGAGACAGTATTATTCTTCTGATCAGGTTTCTATGTCCTCTGATTCCTCTTCGGAACAGGATTATTCCATGCTTGCCTATGAGGATTCTGATGCTGAAGAATCCATTCCTTCAGCCTCTCCTCATGAGGATTATTCTTTTGGGGAAACCCTGCATACCATGAGGGAGCATTTCCACTGGGAGAGTCCAGATTATTCTGAATCTAAGAAAAGGCTCGGGGACTTTCTACTACTTCCTCAGCACAGACCCCTTGCTATTCCACCTGTTTTAGACATTGTAGATGTATTTTCAGAGTCCAGCCTGTCCCCTGACTCTTTACCCCCTGCACCTGCTAAGCCGGACAGATACTACAGGGTTCCAGATTCTCATAAATTCCTTTATAAAAACCCTGCTGCTGATCCAGAAACTTTATCTCAGGGTCCCAAAGGGGGTTAAAGCCAGGGGGTTAAAGCCTTCACTGCAAAAATCCATGTCCCCTCTGATAGGGATTCTAGGGCTCTAGACAGATGGGGGGGGGGGGGGGAGTATACAGATGTTAAGTTGTCAATCTCGCCTTCATTCTTGCTGGATGGGTTCGGCTCCGGCTCGGCACTTGCTAAGCTCGAGAGTCACTTTTACCAGCTCGAGGCAGCCCCATATCTCATGATGCAAGGCGGTAAATACCCAGATCTCGTTTGCCGCTTCACTGATGAGGTACTCCTTTTACCAGCTCTTGGTAAGTAATTTGTTCAAATTTTAGTCGCCCCATTCCTCCTTTTTCTCTCATATATTAGTGTATTTGTCATTTTAAATTGTTTTAGGGTCTCCAGCTCCTAGTTTACTGTTTCCCTTGTAGTTTTACTTAGTCGGGCCTTCAGTCCTCTCCCATCCCTTCCTGTCGGGGTGTGTGTGTGAGTTTTTTCCCCATTTTAAGTTAAATTTTCTGATTCTGGGACTGTGTGAGTAGTGTGTTTTGTGTGTGTGCTCACTATGTCCAAAGAACAGAGGGTCTCAGGCTTCAAGAAGTGTGAGTCGTGCTGTCAGAAGATGTCTCTGACAGACGGTCACGCTTCTTGTATCTATTGACTGGGACCTCTCCACCTGCAGGACTCCTGTGCTATTTGTCACTTTCAGCCAGAGAGTCCTGCAGGAAAGGAGAAATAAATTAATTTTAAGAGGACTACTTAAACCGGAGGGCTCTCTGGCCAAATCTGCTTCGGGTAAGCCCTCTGCTTCGGGTAAGCCCTCTAAGACCTCCAAGGCCCAGGCTTCTGCTACTAAGCCTTCGGCCCTGGCTCCGACTCCTTTGGAGTCTAGATCGGCTCCGGCTGGAGCCGATCTTATTTTGACTAAATCTTCGGCACCGATACTTTAATTGCCACATTGGTGTCTGCTCCGACCGGCTCCGACCACCATGTATCGAAGACTTCGGTATCGGTGCCGGCCGGCTCCGATACCATTATTTCCTTGCCTGTGTCTGCTCCAGCCGGAGCCGACACATCTTTGACCAGGCTTGGAGCCGATAAGTTGTCGGCTCCGTCTGGAACCGAGGGTTCTTCGGCTCCGATGATTCCGTCGAGGAAGCGGTCCAGGTCTCCCTCTTTGGAGCCGATACTGTCTGCTCCGACCTCTCCTTCTTTCGGAGCGGAGCCATCGGAGCCGATCATCTAGGTCTTCCAGGCTCTCAGACCATGATTTGGAGAGAGTGGTAAGCAGATTGTTAAAATCACAGGCACTAGCCCAAATGCTTCATAGTCCGTCTCAACAGACGACAACTAGTCCACACCCTCTTCAAGTTCCTCCTTCGACTCTCCTCCAGAGCTCGGAGCCGGAGTCTATTAGAATAGTCACTGCTGCGGCTGTGGGGCAGATACCACCCCTTTCTGCTCCTTCAGCTTGTACTCATCTCCTCCTCGAGACCTTCCTTGGAGGGATCCGGTGGTCGGGCTTCCCTGGTCTGCTCCGAGGGGGTGAGTGGCATCGGACCCTTGTCCGACCCTGCTCTTCCCCTTGGGGCTTCGGCCTTGGTGAGCTCGGCTCCGACATCTGCCTCGGAGCCTTCCCTTTCGGTGGGCCCGGGAGCCCCTGTTTCTTCGGAGCGGGGTTTCTCGGATCTCCCTGGGAGAGGGGAGCCTTCGAGGCGATGAGTGTGCTGGCTCAGTCAGCAGTCTATTCCCTTAGCTCCTCCCTCTATGGTGCCTGTAGATGTCTCTCCCCACTCTCTTGCTCCCGGACCGAGAGATCCACTGCCTCAGGTTTCCCCACTGGGAAGAACCCCCTCTTCCGAGGATTCTCCTGATCCGTCAGGAGATCGTCCGCCTAAGAGGACCTGTAAGAGGAGGCACGTAGACTCCCCTGAGTCTAAAACTTCAGATACCGACTTAGATGAGTCGGAGGGGTCCCCAAGATCCCCCTCTGAGGATGTCTCTTTTTCAGACATCCTAGAACTCCTAAAACAGAGGGGAAACTGGCCCTCCATTAATCCCTCCGAGGATGAGTCTGTATACCTAGAGGCATTTGGATCTCGACCCTCCACCTCCTGGGTGTCTCCGCCTTTCGACCCCCTCATGGAGGTGATAGCTCGGAAGATGTGGGCATCTCCTGATTCCGTGGAACCAGTTCCCAGGAGGCCTTCTAAATTTATTACAGCCCCTTCCGAGAAACAATTTCTTACAAAAGGTGTCCCCGTTGATGCCATGGTGGTGGCGGCCGCCACCAAGAAGGAACTTGCAGATCCTTCCGTACCAGTCCATCATCCTAACAAGGATTCTAGGACCATGGACAGGTATGGTAAGCAGATGTTTTCCTCAGCGACCTTTGCCATGCGTTCGCTGAATTATTTGTCACTTCACCAGACTTCAAAGGGACATCCTTAAAGAATTAGGTGAAGTAGTACAGGATCCTTCAGCTGTAGGGGCTCAGGATAAGATTGCTTCTCAGCTAGGAATCCTTAACTCCATTACCAACTCCTCCATGCGGCTGATTTCTTATGCAGCAGATGGAGTGAGTAGAGCTGCAGGGACAGGAGTGGCTCTTAGACGTCAGTCCTGGATGCGGCTCTGTAATTTTGCAGATCCCTTTAAGGCATCCTTCACAAACTCTCCCTTCGATGGGTCAACATTGTTTGGTCCTCAGGTGAAGGATACTTTGACCAGGTGTGAACAAGACTGCAAGACTCTTTCTGCTGTAGGAGTCCGTTTTTCCACCCCTTCTAGGCCTTACCCTAAAGGACAGAAGGGGGGAAAGATGTGGTTCCGAAAATCTCAGGGAGTCACGCCGGACACACGTGGTCAGTTTACCCCTAGAGGCAGAGGGGGTAATAATAACAGACGCCGCCCTAGGGGCAGAGGGGGTCCGCAGATCCAGGGCAGCAGAGAGCCTCTCTCTGACAAGCCCTTCCAGCATCCCTGAGGTGTTGCCCGACTGTCCATCCTTGGAGGCAGTCTGGGGAAGATTATCGCTGTACCCAGAAGCCTGGCTTTCCCTTTCGCAAGACAAATGGGTACAGTTGATCATATCCGAGGGTTACAAGATTCCTTTCGAGGAAAGTCCCTTCCCTCAAAAATTCCCTTCCAGATGTTCCACCCGGTCTAAGGGAAATCGCAAAATTAGAAGTATCAAAGCTTCTACAAAAAAGGGCCATTCAGCCAGTCCCAACAGACCATTCAGAGCCCGGAATCTACTCAAGGTTCTTTTTGGTTCCCAAAAAGATGGGAGATTGGAGACCAATATTGGACCTCAGCAGACTCAAGTCTGTGAAAAAGACAAGATTTCGAATGGTCACACTTCAGTTGATTTTGCCCTTCTTAGGCAAAGACAACTGGATGTGCTCAATAGACCTTCAGGATGCGTACTATCACATAAAAATCCACAGATGCTCCAGAAGGTTTCTCCGCTTTCGGCTGGGGTCCAGTCATTCTCAATTCAGAGCCCTGCCCTTTGGTCTCACTACAGCCCCCAGAGTGTTCACCAAATGCATGGCAGTTGTCACGGCTCACCTGAGACGTCAAGGATTCCAGGTGTTTCCATATCTCGACGACTGGCTCCTCTCAGCCACCACCAGGCATCAACTTCTCCAAGCCAGAGATTACACCCTAAATCTCTGCACTCATTTAGGAATTTCGGTCAACTACAAAAAATCCTCCTTATTGCCCTGCCAATCTATTACTTTTATAGGCGCAAATTAGGCACTGTTCGGATGTCAGCAAACCTCACAAGCCAGAGAATCCTAGCTATCCAAAACCATGTGCGGATCAACCTTGCCAGCAAAAAGGTGCAAGCCAGGCTGGTTCTAAAAGTATTGGGCCTCATGGCAGCTGCCATTACTCTTCTTCCTTTGGCCCGTTTTTACATGAGTCTCCTTCAATGGATGTTGTTCACAAAATGGTCCTACCAACAACTTCCAATGCGTCACCAGATCCTGGTGACACAAACTTGCAAAAAACATCTATCCTGGTGGATTTCTTCTCCTCAAGTCCATCAGGGCAGACCCTTTGTTTTCCTGGCCCCGGTAGCCACAGTCACTACGGACGCCTCCCTGATCGGGTGGGGGGGTCATTATCAGGGCAGGATGGTTCATGGGACGTGGCAACCGTTCAAATACCACCTGCACGTAAACGTTCTAGAGATGAGAGCAGTGCTTTTAACGTTGCAAGCCCTCAACGACTTTCTTCCCTTAGGAACGATTGCAGTTCACACGGACATATGTCCGTAGTATGGTACATCAACAAGCAGGGCGGAACCAAGTCCTATCCCTTGTGTCGAGAGGCTCTCAGACTGGCAATGGGCGATCTCCTCTCATCGGTTTCTGGTAGCAACGCATATCCCTGGGAAAACCAACATTTTAGTGGACAGATTGAGCAGAGCTATACTCATGCCTCACGAGTGGTCTCTCAAGCAATCTATAGTGGAGGAGATTTTTCAGAAGTGGGGCCGCCCATGTTGCGATCTTTTTGCTACACCCCAAAACAGCAAATGCCCAGTCTTCTTCTCTCTCTTCCCACTTCCGGACCATCCCCCCAGAGACGCTCTTACCCAAGATTGGCCCCAGGGACTTCTTTATGCCTTTCTTCCTTTTCCATTGATACCTCAAGTACTCCAGAAAGCTACCGTTTTGAGAGCCAAAATGATTCTCATTGCCCCGTATTGGCCTTGACAAATTTGGTTTCCGTTCCTTCATCGTCATCTTTTGGTGCAGCCGTGGCATCTGGACCCAGTGCCAGATCTTCTGATACACCAATCGGGTCAGCTGCATCGGTCCATCCCTTCTCTCAACCTCACAGCTTGGTTGCTCCACTTCCTTCCTTAGCCAGGCTTCCTATGACCTCTACCCCGTTAGAGATATCATAGTGGCTTCCCTTAAATCCTCTACTAGAAGGATTTACACTAGCAAGTGGAAACGTTTCTCCCTTTGGGTGAAATCGAGGAACATAGATCCCTTTACTGCCCCTGTTCATGCAGTTTTGGATTTTCTAGCGGAAATCTTTCACTCGGGTTCTTAATCTTCCACGGTCAAAGTTCAGTTGGCTGCAATCTCGAACTTTCATGTCGGATTTGCAGATCACAACATTATGTCCCACAAGCTTTGTAAAGCTTTTTTGAAAGGAATTTTTCTCCTCAGACCTCCTGTCAGGATTCCTCCTCCACAATGGGACTTAAATCTAGTGCTGACATCCTTAATTCTTCCTCCTTTCGAGCCAGCTGCTTCATGTTCATTAAAGTTTCTTTCGTGGAAGACACTCTTCCTTGTCGCTATTACCTCGGCTAGGAGAGTGTCAGAACTTCATGCCCTCTCTGTTCGTCCCCCATATTTGGTCTTCCACAAGGACAGAGTATCCTTGAGAACTAATCCATCCTTTTTGCCCAAGGTTGCTTCAAAAACAAATTTAAACCCATCCATTGATCTCCCTGTATTTTTTCCTAATTATTCCAACAGATCAGAACAAAAATTGCATTATCTAGATGTTCACAGACAACTCGGATATTATTATTTGGACAGAACAAAGCAATGCAGGAAGTCTGATCAGCTTTTTCTTTCTTATGCTGAAAATAAGAAAGGCCACCCTGTTTCCAAAGTGACCTTATCTAGATGGCTATCTTCCACCATTTCTGACATTTATCAACTTAGGGGCAAACAACTGTGCTCGAAACCAAAGGCACATTCCACTAGAGGCCTAGCACTTCTACAGCTTTTCAGGCTAGGATACCCTTAGATACTATTTGTGCAGCAGCCACTTGGGCCACTCCTCATACCTTTGTTTCTCATTACAAATTGGATTTGGCCTCCAGGAGTAGGGCCAGTTTTGGTTCCACGGTTCTCAAGAGTCTGTTCCATTGAGCCACCCCGGATAGAGGTGCTAGGGACGCGGTCCCATCCAGCAAGAATGAAGGCGAGATTGACAACTTAACATTTAGAAGTTATGTACCTACCATAACGTTCCATGTTAGTTGTCTTCTCTCGCTTTCTTTCTTGCGACCCTCCCTCCTGTCCCCCTTGCCTGGACAGACCTTGATCTCCCTTGTCTCTGGAAGATTTTTGGGCACCAGTTAGTTCTAGTTTTATTTATCTGGTTTCCCCTTACAGCCCTTTAGGCTAGTTGCTCTTGTTTCCTTAGTGGAAAGTTTTTTTATGCTAGGCAGTTGTCCCTCTAGGTACAAACGAGATCTGGGTATTTACCGCCTTGCATCATGGGATATGGGGCTGCCTCGTGCTGGTAAAAGTGACTCTCGAGCTTAGCAAGTGCCGAGTCGGAGCTGAGGATCGGCTCCAAACCCATCCAGCAAGAAAGAAGGCGAGAGAAGACAACTAACATGGAGCGTTATGGTAGGTACATAACTTCTAATTCTGCTACCTTGGCTGTAAGGGCCTTTAAATTGTCAGTTTCATATGCTTAAATATCATCAATATTTAATGTCACTGCTTAAACAGAAATTGTTGACAAATACTGAATGTTCAGAGAACAAGGAGTTGCAGGATCTGTTGCATGCAGCTGAACAAGTGGAAAAGCATACTTTGCAATGTGGTTATGATTCACTGGAGGCCTTGTGCAGGGCTGCTGTCACAGGTTCTGTTATTAGAAGGCATGCTTGGTTAAAGGAACAGAATCTGCCTGATCATGCTAAAGCAAAATTATTAGATGCACCATTGCAGCATGATACTTTGTTTGGTACTAAAGCAGAAGAGGTTTTGAAAAAAATGGAGGATAAAGCAAAATCCATGCAGACAGTCGAGGATTTCTTACAGGTACAGCCACCCAGGTTTAGCAGGAACTGGCCTTCTAAAAACTGGTCCTTTCCAGTGTCAGACAGTCCACAAAGAGGCAGATACAGGCGCCCCAGAGGCAGATCTCGGCCCCAAGGCTCATACAGGCCTAAACAATGGGGTGCTTCTACCTCCAAAAGCGGAGAAGACAAATCACAACCTTACAGGAAACAGTCCCAATGACTTTCCTCTGCCAGATCCAAGCACTTTTCTTTTGGCAGCCCCCTTAGGGGGAAAACTAGCACTTTTTTCATCAAATTGGCAAATGATTACCCAAGACAAATGGGTCCTAAACAGTGTCCCAAGGCTACAGATTCCATTTTCACACTCTACCAAGGTCAAAAGGTATGCCAGACCCTGCCACACAATCAATGGGCAGAGGCGCAAAAACTAATTACAGCCCTCATGGACATGAGATCCATTCAGCAAGTACCACAACAAGAGCAGGGGCAAGGATTTTACTTCAGACTTTTCCTAGTACCCAGGAAGGACAGAACCTGGAGGCCAATACTGGACCTGTCTATACTAAATACGTTTCTGGAAGTTCCAAAATTCAAGATGTTGACTCTACAGCAGCTACTGCCCATGCTGGGCAAGAAGGCTTGGCTCGTAACTTTGGACCTAAAAGAGGCATACCTGCATGTCCCAATCAGACAATCTTGCAGAAGATACCTCAGATTCATAGCTGGCTCAATGCGTTACCAATTCCCTGCACTGCTCTTTGGCTTATCTACTGCGCCCAGGGTCTTCACAAAGTGCCTGGCACCAGTAATTGCATTTTGCAGACAAAGAGGAATTCAAACGTATCCCTACTTGGACAACTGCCTAATTCAACAGAAAACAGACATTCTTCTAAAGCATCTGGCGTTTGTAAAAAGATTACTAACTGGCCTAGGGTACACAGTAAACGAAAAGAAATCAAAACTAGTGCCCTCTCAAGAGATAATATTCTTGGGTGCAAGCTTAAATACAACTGCCCAGATGGCTTATCTCACGCCAGACAAATAAAAGCAACTGACTTCTTACTTCAAGAAATTGGCAACACAAACCCAGTTATCTGCAAGGAAAATCCTGCAGGCCCTGGGTTTCATGGCATCCTGCATTCTACTAATTCCATATGCCAGACTGCATATGAGGAAACTACAATGGTATCTAAAAAGTGTTTGGACTCAACATTGTCACAGCCTGGAGACAGTAATTGCACTCATTCCCTGCCTGCAACAGGGGTTTCGATGGTGGGCAGAAGCCTGTCACCACAACAAGGGTCTGTCATTCAGTTTACCCACAACCAGACAGACACTGAGCGGATGCATCAGATTATGCCTGGGGGGGCTGATATGGCAGGAAAATGTATTCAGGGCACATGGTCTGCAAACCAGATGCATCTTCACATCAAAAAGAGATTTTGACAGCTTTCAAGGACCTGCTTCATCCAGGACAACTACTGATAAAGACAGACAATACTACGGTCATGTGGTACATAAACAGGGAGGTACACATTCCTACCCTTTCTGCAGACAAGCAATGACCTTATGGGACACAGCATTGGCTTTTCAAATTCACCTGCAAGCACAGTTCCTTCCAGGAAAAACAAATACTCTGGCAGATGAATTAAGCAGAAACCTCATGGATCCCCACAAATGGAAACTGGATCCACAAGTCTTAAGCATGATAATAAGGAAATGGGGATGCCCAGACAAGGATCTATTTGCCTCCCCTCACAACTACCAATTGTAGAGATTTGCACAAGGATTTATGCCCAGACAAGGATCTATTTGCCTCCCCTCACAACTGCCGATTGCAGAGATTTGCACAAGGATTTATCACAAGCAAGCATGGAAAGTGGACGCCCTATCCTTCAGCTGGAAAAATCTAACAGTATATGCCTTTCCTCCACTGCTTCTCCTTCCCAGGGTACTCCTAAAGGTTAGACAAGAGAAGCCAAAAATGATACTGATTGCACCAGACTGGCCACACCAGCACTGGTACCCAATCCTAAAGAGCTTGCATGGACATTGCCTCAAACTTCTCACTTACTGACCCAACAAAACAATCAGATCCTGCACAGCCAGCTCAGGACCCTAAATCTGGCAGCATGGCGAATAATGTAGCCATTCAGAACACTCCTCTTTCAAAAGCTGTTATGGATGTTATCTTGGAGGCCAGGAGGCCCAGTACCAGAAAATCTTATGCAGAAAAATGGAAGAGATTCTGTGCTTGGAACCAGGAACAAGGCATTGACATGTGTACAAAATATACCTCAGATTTTACAATACCTAACTGATGCTGAACCAAAGGCCTTTCTATTAAGATTCATGCCTCTGCCATTTCGGCCCATTACAATACAGAACCACTTATCTTTTCTCATCCTTTAATAAGGCAGTACCTCAGAGGGGCCAAAAACATTAGACCTCCAAGTAGAGCACCAATTCCGGCCTGAGACTAAATTATGTTTTGGAAAAACTCACACTGCCTCCTTTCGAGCCAGCTTCAACAGCAGATATAAAATTTTTATCCTGGAAAACGGCTCTACTCCTAGCAATAACCTCTGCGAGGCGAGTCTCTGAGTTACAAGCACTCATGGCCGTGGAACCTTTTATCATTTTTCATCCAGACAGGGTTTCTCTGAGGGCAAACCCTACATTCATACCTAAGGTGGTATCCAGTGTGGCCCTCAACCAAACTATTCACTTGCCTACCTTTTATCCAAATCCACAGAACAAGGGTGAGAATTCTGCATTCTTTGGACATACACAGGCAGTTATGTTTCTACTTGGACAGAACTAAAACTTTCAGAAAAACTGAGCGTCTTTTAGTGTCATATGCTGCAGGATCACAAAGAAAGGCGATCTCAAAACAGGCTATTTCTAAATGGATAGGCCATTGCATCCGTTTCTGCTATTTTCAACATGGCAAATCAGTGCCCAAGGGCATTAGGCCTCAATCCACCAGAGTAGCAGCCACTTCAGCAGCCTTCCTCAGAACTTAGAGGCTGCAACTTGGAGTTCAGTGCACACTTTCACAAAGCACTACCACTTACCTCTAATTCCAGAGCAGGCTTTGCCATTGCAGTTCTGCAGGGCCTCATAGCCTCTCCTAATCCCATTTAGCCCAACCACCCATCCTCAGCTTTGGGTTCAACCCAAGAGTAATGACTGCAACAGTGAAACACAATGAACATAATACAGTTGTGCACCTACCATAAATGTAGATGTTAGTGTATTCACTGTTGCAGTCCAGGTTACCCACCATCCCCCTTCTCTTTGCTGGGACTTTTCTACATTTCTCTATCCTATACAACCTATTTGGTGTATTTGCTAGTAGATAAATCGAATGTATTTTTATTGGCATATTTTTTAGCCTACCAGTTTGGGGGCACCTGACATCTGGGGCAAGAAAAACTGAAGAAAATGGTGTCTGCTGCATCTTTTATACCCCTGGCGCACTGACGTCGGGGAAGAGGCGACAGCATCCGTCGCCGGACCTAGACTTTGGAATTCTGGCCGACTGAGGGTAGCCTGCCAGCAGGATAACCCAAGTGTAATGACTGCAACAGTGAATACACTCTAACATCTACATTTATGGTAGGTACACAACTGTACTTCCCCCTCCTGAGCAGTGTATCACGGTTTTCCCCATGGCACCTGCCTCAGTTTCCTTCCCTGTTGTCTCAGCAGGAGAACCAGATTCTGCACCCTCAGCTTCTAACACTGAACCTAGCAGCCTGGCTAATTACCTAATCTTTCCTGTACCATTCCTCTGTAAACCTGTGATGGATATCATTTTAGAGGCAAGGAGGCCTAGTACTAGAAAATATTATACTGAAAAGTAGAAAATATTCTGTGCCTGGAACCAATCTTTAGGGATGAGCACAGCAGCGCCCAATTTACCTCAGATTTTACAATACTTAACTGAGGTGCTTCACAAGGGCCTGTCTTTTTCCTCCATCAAAATTCACGCCTCAGCCATTTCAGCTCATTATAACACAGAACCTCCCCTCTTCTCTCATCCACTGCTCAAGCAGTTCCTCAGAGGGGCAAAAAATTTGAGACCACCCAGGCGAGCTCCAACCCCAGCCTGGGACCTTAACTTTGTTTTGGAGGAACTCACTCTACCTCCTTTCGAGTCAGCTGCTATTGCAGACTTAAAATTTCTTTCTTGGAAAACCGCTTTCCTTTTAGCAGTTACGTCAGCAAGAAGGTATCTGAATTACTGGCCCTTATGGCAGTGGAGCCTTTCATCATTTTTCTTGTGGGCAGGGTGTCCCTCAGAACCAATCCATCCTTCATGCCCAAGGTGGTATCCAGTGTGGCTCTTAATCAGTCCATTCATTTGCCAACCTTCTTTCCCAATCCACAGAAAAAAAGGGCACTGTATACTGCATTCCTTAGATGTGCACAGACAACTTAGCTTCTACTTGGACAGGACTAAACCTCAAAGGAAATCTAAACTGCTTGTGGCATTTGCTGCAGGAGCAGAGGGGAAGGCTATTTCAAAGCAAACAATTTCTAAATGGATAGGCCATTGCATTAATTTCTGCTATAAGCACCATGGAAAACCTATCCCACAGGGGATCAGACCTCACTCCACCAGGGCTGCATCTACCTCTACAGCCTTTCTCAGAGGCATCCCTACCAGGGACATCCTAGAAGCTGCTACCTGGAGTGTTCTCTACGTACTTTCACCTAGCATGGTCATTTGCCAATTTTCTCTAAATCCAGAGCTGGCTTTGCCACTGCAGTCTTGCAGGGCCTTATAGCTGGTCCTAATGCTATCTAAATTCCTCCTCCCAACCATAGCTTTGGGAATCTACACAAATGTAATGACTGCAACTTTGTAACATGAAGAACATAATGCAGTTGTGTACACTTACCATTAAATGTAGATGTTAGACCGTATTCACTGTTGCAGTCCTGGTGACCCTCCCTCCAGCCCCCTATCTTCTTTTGGCTATACTTCTGCTTTCCTTTACTGTGCTTAAAAGCTTTTTGGTGTATTTGCTTTTTTGTTGGAGGTATATCATTGTATTTTTATATTGAATTGCTTCCCATTAGGGGGGCACCTGACATCTGGGGCAAGAAAAACTGATGTAATGGCGGCTGCTGCATGTTTTGTACCCCTGATGTCATGGAAGAAGGGACAGCAACCGATGCAGGACCCAAGACTTTGTTAATCAGGTCGACTGAGGGCTTACCTGCAAGCAGATAACCCAAATGTAATGACTGCAACAGTGAATACACTCTAACATCTAATTTATGGTAAGTGAACAGAACTGTACTTTTACCTGACTGAACCTCATTTATGTGTCAGAGCTTGTTCTATGCTATGAATAGCTGTTAGCTACTTGCAGCAAAAGTAGATACGTTTTTTGTAAGAGGAGTCTTTTTTTGTAGTCCTAAAAAATTTTACAAACCCTCCCCCACACGCATGCTGAGGTATGAAAACTCTCACTGGAGTAAATGATCCTTGCTGTGCATTTACAAGTGACAAGTAGTAGGACTCTAGTCTGTCTGCTACTCCCCAGTGCTTTCAGTGGGAGCATTACTCTCTCTCATGAATGATGCAGACTTAAAATGTGCTTTACTAGTTCCTCAGTTTTGTCATGTTCACCCTCCTTTTTTCTATTTCGTATTTATTTATACTTTGGTAACCAGGAAAGTGAACTGGTCCCAGGACCCTTTTCAACGACAGCATAGGCTACATTGACAAAGATAATTATTAAATGCATTTAACAATGCATTTAACAATACAAAGAAAAAAAATACTGACATTGACCAAGATTGCATGTGCAACAATTTATTTTACATTTGTTTACCGGGAAAGTCCGACTGGACAAGGGTCCATTTTCAGCGGAGGCCCGGGGAGAAAAGCTCCAAGAGAAATACAAAACAGTAGAATGTAGTACAGTTCAAAACAGAAACAATATAATACAATGCATTATATTATATGAGAGAGCCTTAATAGCTTTTACATACGTCAGTGAAAAAACAATGTGGCAGAAATTAACAAGTTGTACAGTAAAAAAATACATATTTTTTTGTTCAGTAAGGTATATATCAGTGGGTTGGCAAGCTTTCTGGAGAAAACTGTCTATACATAGCTGATGTTCTGAAACAATTTCTTGGTGTGGATTATCCTGGAGAGTTACATGAGCAACATTTACTAGAATGTATACAGTAATGCTTAACTATACTATGTTATAAATTCATTGTATACTCACTCGCTCTTGCACACACAGTATGTGTGTGTGTTTGTATGTGTGTATGAAGTACATGTGTACAAAACCAGATGAGTGTGTGTATGCATTTAAACACAGCTGAGTACTTCTGATTTATTTTTCTTAGCGTTTTTAATGCAAGGGCACATAGTAAATGTATGTTAAAGTAAACTCAGCTGTGTATTATGGTTGCACCTGACTCAGTCAGTGGGAATCTCTTACAATAGATCTGCCTGTACCAGATATGCATCCCTCTCTGGATGGATGTCACACACCTCATAAAAGACCTTTTTATGAACAGTATCGGTGCACCTAGTTGATGGGGTTGGCACCTGACTTTCTGCAATTCTGGCCTGTGTTGGGGGGGGGGGGGGGCTTGAAAATGGTAAATGCACTGGTACTTTACAAGAAAAAAATTCTGAATCCCCTCTCCTGAAATGTCACAGAAATCTGATACATTTGTCTTATCGTATAATCTATTATAAATAACATATAAAGCTTAGCATTTCAGTACTGTGTTGCTGCTTATATAAATTTGTCAGAGTTGACAGTTGCCTTTAAATTTCTGGCTAATCTAATTCTTTGTTTTGCTTTGAAAGGGGAGTGCTGAGTTCTCCTCCCCTCTGCGATAAAAAGAGTGGAAAACCGTTCCACAGCTTTGTCTTTACTTGTATCAGCTGCTGTGTTCCTGACCACCTTCTTTTTGGCTTTTCCCGGTTAGGGGTCGCCACAGCGGATCACCTGCCCACTCATGATTGGCAGTGGAGTTTTACGGTGTCGAGTTGCCAGCCCGACGCCCAGTCTTCCACAGAAGAGACACATGCACACACACTCATACCTAGGGCCAGTTTAGAGTGTCCAATCCACCTACAACATGTCTTTGGGGGAAACCGCACCCAGAGGAAACCCACGCAACCACAGGGAGGACATGCAAACTCCACACAGGAGGCACCCCAGCCGAGGATCGAACTGGAGAACCTCTTGCTGTGAGGTGGCAACGCTAACCGCTGCACCACTGTGGCTGTCTTCCTGACATTGGCAGGATTAATTGCCCATCTAAGACTTGACAGCAGTACCTGACAGGGTAAACTGCTAATTTAACTGTCTATGATATGTCATACAGGTGGAGACTAATTTCTCTGCAAAGTATGTGAGAAGTTGAGTTTAAGTTGGTGGGCTTTTCCCGTCCTTTGAATCCAGTGCAAGGAAATAAATGTTTCAAAAAGTATAGGCAGGTTTCTGGTACCTACCTATACAGTGCTGGGACCAAATTGTAAGGAGAAAAAACAATTGAGTGAAACTGTATGAGAGGGTGGAGTTTTCCTTTAAGGAGCATGACATAGTAAGGCCTTAAGTTTTCACTTTTGGTGGTGTCAAAGCAATTACTGGAAAAATAATCCGTCTAAACCAACAGTATTTAATATTGTAACTGAGATAACTGGAAGTTGGATCTTTAGAAAAGGGTAGGAGCAAATTACATAGACAAAATGGAAATTGTGGGAAAAATACAAATAGAATAATGTTTTGGACGAATGAGATTCAAGGGAAGGCAGAAAAACTGATCAGTTTATGTAATGTTGGCTTGATTATACAAAATATATGAGATGTATAATGTCTGCAACCAGAAATGTTAAAAGGGATTGTTTTCCTTTTAGTTATGCCTGCTTGTGTCTTGAGTGATTATTTGTTGTAGGTGTTACTATTTTTATATGCTTATACAATTTATATGAATAGTCTCAAGTAGCTTTTAACTTGAAATCCTATGTCAGTGCTGGTTGTATTGCACATCATGTAAGCTTTAAGATTTACTCTTTCAACAGCTTTTAGGTAGAATTGTTTTGAATGTATTGATGCAGTTATAAGCAGGGTATATTAGATGCCTAGAGGTGTCTGTTGGATTGCAGATACACGGGGGGGGGGGGGGGGGTGGCATCACAAGGCTGTATTAAAGTCTGAGTAAGGGCAGTTGAGGAAGGGAGGTTCCTAGGTTTTTCATAGTTCCTTCAGAATTATCAGGGGTTTTATAGCTACCCCTGCAATGTTTTATAAAAATCAAAATAAGCAGACTTAGAAAGCTGTTGGTAAGCATACGCTTTTAAAAGCAGTGGCAAGGTGGGACCAAAAAAGAAAGAAGCCCCCCAGGTACAAGGGCAGTCCAGGAATTCTGTCTACAGGAACCCCCCTCCCTGGCAAGTCTCATATTTCTTTCCTGAACATCTGGCCCTCCATTTCTCTTTGGCAACAGGTAATCTAGGACAAGTGGTTTCTGAGAATGATCCGTCATAGATACTGATGGTAGTTGGAGTATCCCCCTCCTTTTCAGGAGATTCCTCCATGATCAAACTATTTTCCTGTCTTGTCATCAGCATCTGTTAATTCAGGGAGTGATAGAAGCTCTCCCTACTTTTTGGAAAGAAGGTTTTTATTTTAAGAATTTCTGGTGCCAGAGAGAGAAGCCTTATGGAGATGAGTCCTAGATCTTTCCTTTCAAAACCAGTTTGGGAAATTTCCAAAGTTCAAAATGTTATCTCTTCACTGCCTGTTGCCTGTCATTTCCTAATAAGATGTTCTTCGTTCCCCATTGCTGCAGTCCTAACTATTGGGTATAGTCCGCATCCAGTCGGCCCGAATACCAGAGTATAAGGCTGACGTCGGTCAGGGCGCATTAGACTGACGTCAGTACGTCAGGGTACTAATGCGCATGACCGACGTCATATCCTCAGTCTTTTTTGCCGCATGGTCCGATGCAGAAGCAGTTTTGCGAGTGCAGGTTGGCGTTCTGAAATATTTCCGAAACCGGAGTTTCAGACCGAAACAGAGTTGGCTAAGTACCCCGTTGGGGAACATTTTGGTTTTTTCTTGACTCAGTATTTTACGGCATGTCAGAAAAAGTGAATAACTGTATTTCTTGTGGGAAACAGATACCTCATAGGGATTACCATACCTTGTGTATACCTTGTTTAGGGCCTGAGCACGACGTTGTTGGTTGCCGCTCTTGTGCTAGGTTTAACAAACGCACTATTAAGAGGAGGTTAGACTGTGCCAGGTTAGTGTTTGGGAAGCGTTGCAATTATACAATGCCGTCGGATGCTCCGACGCCGCTTCTCAAGAAGCGCAAGGACAAAACAGCGAAGCCTAGGGTTGATGAACCGGCAGTCCCGGACGTCGGTTCTTTAGAAGGCTCAGTGGAGCCAGAGGTTTTGCCAGGAGTTTCCATGGAGTCCCAGGCAGAAACTTTACTGTTACAGGATGTGCCTTCTCAGGAGGTAGGCCAGGCTGAGGGGGCTTCTCAGGTGACTGTTCTTCCCTCTCTTCCCAAGGTAGTTAGAGCCTCTCCTTCTGTTGCCAAACCTTCTTTGAGAGGTAGGCCTAGTTCAGCTTCAGTGGGGGCTTCTCCTAGCATTTCGGGTTCTGTACCTAAGAAACATATGCTTAAAATGGCAGAAGATTTGATTACTATGATTAGAGGTTCTATGCCCCCGCCTGATAAGAGGCCTAGGGTGGAACCGGAGTTTGATAGTTTTGAACAGTGTTCAGAGGCTTCAGAGTCTTCTGGAAGACTTGCAGGAGTATCCTACTTATTCTGATTCTGATGTGGATGATTCCACTCCTACAGCTTCTCCTCCTGAGGATTTCTCATTTTCAGAGACTCTGCATTCCATGAGGGAGCACTTTAAATGGGAAGGCCAGGATTACTCTGATTCCAGGAAAAGGCTTAGGGAATTCTTGTTTTTACCCCAGCATAGGCCCTTAGCTATTCCTCCTGTGTTGAATGTGGTGGAAGATGTTTTTGCAGAGGCTTCCCTGAACCCTGACTCTTTGCCTCCTGCTCCTGTTAAGCCTGATAGGTATTATAGGGTGCCCGAAGCTCATAAGTATTTGTTTAAGAGTCCTAGGGCGGACCCAGAAACTATTTCTCAAGGGCCTAAAGGTATTAAAGCTTCTGTGGTTAAAAATCCTGTTCCCGCTGATAAAGAGGCAAGGGCTTTGGATAGGTGGGGAAAGAAAGTGTATACTTCTTCCACTCTAGCCATGAGAGCATTGAATTGTCAGTTTCACATGCTAAAATATCAGAATTATCTCCTTTCACAATTGAAATCTAAGGTGGATGCTTTGGCGGAAGGTATTGCGTGTAAAGAGTTGCTGGATTTGGTTCATGTGTCTGAACAAGTGGGTAAGCATTCTTTGCAATGTGGTTTTGATGCTGTACAGGCCTCCTCGAGGGTGGCTGCTACTAGTTCTGTTCTTCGCAGGCATGCCTGGTTGAAGGATCAGAATTTAGCTGAGCATGTTAAGACAAGGATTTTGGATGCTCCTTTACAGTCTGATGTGTTGTTTGGATCGCCTGTGGAAGCAGTTTTAAAGAAAATGGAGGACAAAGCTAAGTCTATGCAAACTGTTAAAGATTTTTGCAGGTGCAGCCACCGAAGTTTAGTAGAAATTGGCCTGCTAAGGGGTGGACATATCCTGCTTATGATTCCCAGTCTAGGGGTAGGTCTAGACGTGGTAGGGGCAGGGCTCAAGGTTCTTTTAGGCCTAGAACAGGAGTTCACCTGCTCAGACTTCTGGTGAGGGCAGGGTCAGTCCTTTCGTAAACAGACCCAATGACCTGTCTTTTCAGCTGCCAGTAGATTCCCGTCTGGCAGCTCCTTTGGGAGGAAGACTGTCTCTTTTCAAAGAACATTGGGATTTAATTACTCAAGACAAATGGGTGTTGGATATCATTCACCACGGTTACAGATTTTATTTCCATACAATGCCCCCTTTCAAAGGCATGCCAGACGTTCCTCCTCCACAAAGAAAAGAGGCTCACAAGCAAGTTTCTCAGTTACTCCAGATAGGGGCCATTCAGCCAGTCCCTGTATCAGAAAGGGGCCTAGGATTTTATTCTCGCCTGTTCCTAGTACCAAAGAAGGGGAACACGTGGAGACCAATTTTGGATTTATCTCTCCTCAACACTTTTCTGGACATTCCCAAGTTCAAGATGTTGACGTTACAACAGCTTTTACCTCTGCTGGGCAAAGATCACTGGATGGTAACTTTAGATCTCAAGGAAGCTTACCTTCATGTGCCTATAAGGCTAAGTTGCAGGAAGTATCTGCGGTTTCGAGCTGGAAATTCTCATTATCAGTTCTCTGCATTGCCCTTTGGCTTATCTACTGCCCAGAGTATTCACAAAGGTTCTGGCTCCAGTGATAGCTTACTTCAGGCTTCAAGGTATTCAAATCTATCCTTACTTGGACGACTGCCTGATTCTGGCTCAAGAATAGGAAGACCTTCTACAGCATCTGGAACATGTCATAGCAGTGCTAAGATGCCTAGGGTATTCTGTGAGCGAAATAAAGTCCAGTCTAGTACCCTCTCAAGACATGTGCTTTCTGGGTGTGAGACTGAATACAGCAGCCCAGATGGCCTTTTTAACCCCGGACAAACAAAAGAGTCTATCACTTTATTTCCATCAACTATCTCATCAGTCCGTGCTGACTGCAAGGACAGTCCTTCAAGCATTAGGGTTCATGGCATCTTGTATTCTGGTGCTTCCCAATGCCAAACTGCATATGAGGAAGCTACAATGGTATCTCAAAAATGTATGGACACAGCACTGCCAGGATTTGGACACTGTCATTCAAATAATACCTTGCCTTCAAAAAGAATTTTTGTGGTGGGCTCAGGAATGTCACCTAAACAAGGGACTCTCTGTGACCCGGCCAGAGGCGTAGTCAGATTTTAACGACAGATGCCTCGGACATTGCTTGGGGAGCTCATCTAAATGGAAAGTGGATACAAGACAAGTGGCCTGCCAGACTACAGCATCTACATATCAACATGAAGGAGATGTTAGCAGTCCAGTTTGCATTAATGGCTTTCAAGGAGTTACTTCTTCCAGGGCAGGTGTTGATTCTAACAGACAACACAACTGTCATGTGGTACATCAACAAGCAAGGGGAACACATTCTTATCCTTTATGCAGGCAAGCAATGATTTTATGGGAGACTGCGCTAAGCTTGCAACTAACTCTTCAGGCAAGGTTTCTGCCGGAGCACAGAACTCCTTAGCAGATGTGTTAAGCAGACAAATCATGGATCCCCACAGTGGAAACTGGATCTTCATGTATTTCAAAAATTGACAGTGTCATGGGGAACTCCAGACATAGATCTGTTCGCTTCTCCACTAAACCACCAGCTGCCACAGTATTGCACAAAGGGGTTTCATCACACAGCTTGGAAAGTGGATGCTCTGTCTTTCAGTTGGAAAAACCTTCATGTGTATGCCTTTCCTCCTCTGCCTCTTCTTCCAAAGGTACTATTAAAGGTCAGGCAAGACAGGCCAAGGATGATTTTGATAGCTCCAGATTGGCCTCGGCAACACTGGTACCCACTACTACGGAGTCTGGTAAGGAAGCCTCCATGGCCTTTACCTCTGATTCCTCATCTGTTATCTCAGAAGGATGGTCATCTGCTCAATGTCAAGCTTCACTCTCTTCATCTAACAGCCTGGCATCTTCTGTGTTGAAACACAGCAGGTCTCAACTTCCTCAACAAGTTTTAAATGTGATTATGGAAGCTAGAAGACCTAGTACAAGGAAAGTGTACGCAGAAAAATGGAAGAGATTTTTATTTTGGAGTACAGCAAAGAATTTGCAGGTTTCTGAGCCTAATTTGAGTGTGGCTCTTCAATACCTTACTGAGTTATTGGACAAAGGTTTGTCCTTCTCTTCCATTAAGATTCATGCTGCAGCAATTTCAGCTCACTATGATTGTGACCCACCATTGTTTTCGCATCCTTTGTTCAAGCAGTTTCTTAGAGGGGCAAAGAATATAAGACCCCCACGTAGAGCTCCTACTCCTGCTTGGGATCTCAATTTTGTGTTGGAAAAACTTACTCTACAACCTTTTGAGACTGCGGCTACTGCTGAATTGAAATACTTGTCATGGAAGACTGCTTTTCTGTTGGCTATTACTTCTGCAAGAAGGGTGTCTGAGTTGCAGGCCCTTATGGCAGTAGAGCCATTTTGATTTTCCATAAGGATAGGGTATCATTACGTACTAATCCTTCCTTTATGCCTAAGGTGGTTTCTAGTGTGGCTTTAAACCAAACTATTCATTTGCCTACTTTTTATGCAGACCCCCAAAATAAAGGGGAAAAGATTTTGCACACTTTAGATGTACACAGGCAATTGCGTTATTATTTAAGCAGGACTAAGGAATTTAGGCAGTCTCAGCAGTTGTTTGTTTCTTTTGCTTTGAGTTCACAGGGCAAGCCTGTGTCAAAACAAACTATTTCTAGGTGGATTGGCTTTTGCATTGCATTTTGTTATTCCCATCATGGCAAGGAGATTCCAGCTGGGATTAGGCCTCATTCCACTAGGGCTACTGCCACTTCAACAGCATTTCTAAGGAGGGTGGCAACTAAGGATATTTTGGAAGCAGCTACTTGGAGTTCAGTGCATACTTTCTCTAAGCATTATCACCTTCCTATCTACTCTAAGTCTAGGGCTGGTTTTGCCACAGCTGTTTTGCAAGGCATGTTGTCAGCTCCTGCTTCTTTATGATTTGCCAGCCTCCCTTACCTCTGCTTTGGGATTCTACCCAATAGTTAGGACTGCAGCAATGGGGAGCGAAGAACATAGTACAGTTTTGTACCTACCATAAATGTAGATGTTCGAGGATCCCATTGCTGCAGTCCAATTTACCCTCCCTCGTTCCCGTCTGTGTGTCGGGGTGGTTGTGTAGGTGAGGTTACATGCTTATATTTTTGTATATATTCTTGTATATATTGTACATATTTTTGGTGCAGGTATTTTGGGCCTTGTCTTTTTAGGATCTTCTGACATCTGGGGCAAGAAAAGACTGAGGATATGGCGTCGGTCATGCGCATTAGTACCCTGACGTACTGACGTCAGTCTAATGCGCCCTGACCGACGTCAGCCTTATACTCTGGTATTCGGGCCGACTGGATGCGGACTATACCCAATAGTTAGGACTGCAGCAATGGGATCCTCGAACATCTACATTTATGGTAGGTACAAAACTGTACTTTTTGTGACGTTCCAATAGAACCACATTTCAAACATTCAAGGTTTTCTGTGTCTGGATAACATCTCATTTCTCCATTACACTTTGGGTTATCCACTGCTTCAAGGGTATTCAAAGTGTCTAGCTTCATGAGTAGTGTACTGCAGACTTCAGGGTTTTCATTTTCCTTATTTCGATGACTTAATCTTTGCAAAGTCTTTATCAAAGTGTCAAGAATGTCTCACTGTTGAGAGACCTCTGGCACAAACCGGGGTTTCAGATCAGCCGAGTTTTGCTGGATTCCTGACAGAATTGTTTCCTTGTTGTGTCTGACACCTCTGTTCATAGTGCATTTCTTTCACAGAATAGATTGGTTTCTAGATCTCTTCCTGAGTTTTTTGCTCAAAATTCATCAAGAGAATTTTACAGGATTCTTGGATTTATGGCATTCATGATTCCTCAAACCAGACTCCACATGAGAAATTCAAAAGTTCATAAAATCATTATGGTCCCAACATCATCCCCTGACATTTCAGATTCTTTTCTTGGGGATTTATGAAAAGGTACCTCTGGGGGAGAGCAGTTTTCTGTATCCAGGTCTCCCATTTTCCTTTCCAGCTCCAGCACAATCTGTAACTATTGACAATTCATGATTGAATTGATGAATTGATGAATTGTTAGGTATGTTTGTACTCTGATGAAGCCCCTGGTTAGAGGGTGAAAGCGCTTAGTATTTGGATTGTATCGTGATGTCTTCTTGTTTGATGATTTTTAACATTAAAGTTGTTGGAATGACCAGGATCCATGGTTCGCTGTTACTTTTTTCTTATTGTTAATCCTCATTCATTCCTTACGCCTGTGGTTATCAGTTCTGACCATCTTCCAAGCTCGCGACAGCCACAAACTGTTGAGCTAAACTCTTACCCACAATTGCCCTCTCCCTGTTACCCCAGATTTCATTTGCCACGTCGCCATTCAGTCATGTTAAGCCACTTCTCATGAGCTAAGTAAACTTCTTTGATAATATATTATTGTATTGCAGTTATTCTCTGTTCTAATTTTGTTAGGTATCTCTTACCCTGTCGCATCTAGCAACTCTTGTTTTTTTTTTTCTAGCCCTTTTTTCTTCTTACCATGAAGTAACTCCTTTACCATTGTTAAAATCGTTTCTGCTTTACCTTCAGGTATTTCTCGTACCATTGTTGGTACCTTCTTCCTTCCTTTTCTTTCTTCCTCCTATTATGGCAGAGAAAAAAGGTGGTGCCGGAATTTAAGATGTGTGGATTGTGGGCATAAATTGCCTATTTCGGATGGACATGCTTTGTTTCAAGTTTGGGTGTGCCTCACTTGACTGACCCACCTTGTGGGATTTGTGCTAATTTTTCTAACAGGACTTTGGTGGAAAGGAAAAATAAACTGATTTTAAAGAGACTACTTATCTTCCTTATCAGAGGCTGTTTCTGGGTCGGAGGCTTTAACCCATCCTAGTTCCCATAAGAAAAGAGATCAACACAAGAAGACCAAGTCTCTGTAGTCTCCTGCTGGGGACAACCAGGAATAGAAACCTAAGAAGGCCAGACTTTCCAGTTTGGATTTGACTTCCTTGGCCTCGAGGCTTTCTATGGACTAGATCTTTGGTACCGAAACTTTCGGCACCACCCGTTACTTCAGCACAGATTGTGCCCTATATCTCATCGGGACCGAGGGGCCCCTCGGTTCAGGCTACCTTACCGGCCTTTTCCTTGTTGCAGACCTTTCCGGCATCAATGACTTTTCAGACGTCCGCTCCTGCTTAGACTCTGACTATTTTCACGGTACCGACTATTCTCTCGGTACCGACCACCTCCTTTTCCACACAGATTCTTTCGGCACCTCCCATAGTGCCAACTACCACTTCGGCACCGGCCTCGTCGGTGCAGACCTTATCTTCAGTACCGAAGATTTCCACAGTGCAGACAACAGTAGTACAAGCCTTAATGGCTCTGTTGTTTTTGGTGCAGTCGTCTATTTTAGCACCGTCCAAAGACCCCTTTCTGGGCACAGTTTCCTGCACCCTTGGAATAGACCTGACTCCCCTTCAGCTATGTCTGAGATCCACTAGAAGCCTCTCTGAACATGATGTGGTGCGCCTTGTGGATCAATTGCTTTTAACCAGAGGTGTCCAACCTTGCAGGAACTACTCTTCCTTTGGAGGTGATCACCCTTCTCCAAGGACTCCTACTTATTCTCCTCCTTCACCGCCTTTGAAGCCCCCTGCTGTAGCACAGTCCTCTCTTCGGCTCCTTTCATGGACCTCACTAAGGAGTCGCAGTTGCCTTTGTGGCAGGAGAAACTTGTCGCTCCAGTCACTGCCCTGGATGCTAGCTGTGATGTATGTACCCCTGTTTTTTTCACAGCCATCCAGGGACTTCGAATCGGCAGGCTGATTTGCTTGAGTGGGGTGTGACTTTCTCGGGTGGACCAGCCTTCCAACTCATAGAGAAGGCTCTTTTGTCTGTTGGCGATCCTGTGCTATCAGTGCCACTGTCCTCCTCCTGGACCACAATTTACACAAGACACCTCTGGCGGACACTGGGTACAAGGACCTCAGGACACACTCCCACTGGAAGCCCCTTTTGCGCTGTCTTCTCCAGATTCTCCCCCTGAGGAAGTTCATCGCAAAAGTTCGTGTAAGCAGAAGCATGTGGACTCCCCAGACGAGTCCCTCATGGAAGACACAGGCTTTGATGATGGGGAGGGGTTCCCTCGGTCACCCCCTGAGGTATCCTTTGGCGATATCCTCAAAATTCTTAAGCAGAGAAGGGATGAGTGACCCTCTAACCCGACTTCTGAAGAGTCTGTTCCTGCAGGCCTTTCGTGCCCGGCCCCCTACCTCTTGGGTTACCCCACCTGCTGACTACCTTGTCTGGCTCGTCGTGCAGCGTGCATGGAAGGCTCCTGACGCCGTTGATGCCATTCCCCGCAGGCCAGATAAAATCCTGTCCCCTCCAGATAGTGAGCCTCACTGGTCCAAAGGTCTTCCTGTAGATGCCTTGGTGGCGGCGGCCACAACAAAGAAGGATCTGGCGGAAGAAAGCCAGACTGTCCACCTGCCCAACAGGGTCCCGGGCGCTGGACAGATTAGGGAAGTGTACCTTTGCATCAGCGACCTTTGCTGCCAGGTCCCTGAATTATATGGCACATTTTACCAGGCTTCAAAGAGACTTCATTTCTGAGCTCTCTGAAACCTTAGCGGAGCTGTGTCTGATGAGGTCTGGACAAAGTGGCCTCTCAGCCACCCTTGAATCGATTTCCAACTCCTCCATGCGTCTGATTTCTCACGCAGCAGATGGAGCAGCTAGAGCAGCAGGTGCAGGCTTAGTCATGAGACGGCATGCCTGGGATGTGCTTGTGTGATTTCGCAGAACCTTTCAAGGCTTCCATTCTGAACGCTCCCATTGAAGCCTCTTCGTTGTTTGGACCCAAAGTTAAAGACACACCGGCTAGGTGTGAACAGGATGGTAAGACCCTTTCTGCCGTGGGTGTCCGCTATTCTTCCCCTCAACGGGCTTTCTCCAGAAACAAGATGAGTGGGAAGATGTGGCACAAAAAGTCTCAGGGTTCTTTCCATGACACACGAGCAGAGTTTTCCCCTAGAGGTAGAGGGAGAAACTGGTACGGAAGACTCCCCTTTCAGGGCAGAGGAGGTCCGCGTAACCAGGGTTCCAGAGATTCTTTTTCTGGCCAGTCCTACCAGCGCTCCCGAAGAGCAGCCCAACTGCTTTCCTCTGGAAGCGGTTGGGGGTAGTTTCTCTTTGTAGCCTTCTGCCTGCCTAACCATTACCACAGATTCTTGGGTACGAGAGATAACCAGAGGTTATCATATGCCCTTCGATCTTTGTCCCGCCCCACTAAGGAGCTTACCCGATGTTCCAACCAGTGAAAGGGTAGAAGCAACATTAGAGATTTCAAAACTGCTAAGAACGAGTCATCTAGATAGCCCCACCAAACCAGATAGGATCTGGATTCTACTTAAGACTATTTTTAATGCCAAAAAAGACCGAGGGCTGGAGACCAAGTTTGGGTCTCAGTGTGCTAAACAAATTCATAGAAGTAGAGAAATTCCAGATGGTCACAATAGTCTATCCTCCCATTATTAGAGGCAGGCGATTTGGATGTGCTCTGTAGATCTTCAAGATGCATACTACCACATAAAGGTGGACAGACCATCGAGAAGATTCCTTCGCTTCCATGCAGGAGCCAGTCATTACCAGTTCCGAGTACTGCCTTTCGGATTCTCTACAGCCTCCAGAGTGTTCACCAAGTGCATGGCAGTTGTCACAGCTCACCTGCGACTGCAATGATTCCGGATGTTTTTATACCTAGACGGCTGGCCCATCACGGCTCCCACCAGACATCTATTGGAAAAAGCTTTGGCATACTCTCTTCACACCGCAGAAAGTTTAGGTATAACTATAAACTGGCAAAAATCCAGCCTATCCCCTTCCTAATCCATAGACTTCATTGGGGTCCTGTTGGATACGGAGAACTGCATGGCATCGATTCCAGAGCGCAGAATCTTGAGGATGAAGCAACAACTCATACCCATTCTTTCAAGGGAAAGATCGACAGCACATTCTGTTCTTCAGCTGTTGGGTTCCATGGCAGCTTCCATCACCATTGTCCCCTTTGTGAGGTTTCACATGAGGCTTTTACAATGGTTACTACTCACCCAGTGGTACCCTTTTCAGTTTCTTTTCTCATCTCAGATGCGGGTGACTCAGAGATACAAACAAGACTTAATTTGGTGGATGTCGCAGAACCTGTCACAGTGGTCTCGCCACTTCACACCCCAACAGCCCAAAGCCACAGTGACCACGGACACCTCCCTGATGGGGTGGGGCTTTTTCAGGGGAAGACTGTCCAAGGCACGTGGTTGGACCTAGAGGCTCATCTGCATATAAATGCCCTAGAACTGAGGGTGGTGCTTCTAGCGTTGCAAGCATTTCATCCCCTCCTTCCGTCAGGGACTATTGCAATACAATTGGACAACATGGCTGTAGTCTGGTACATCAACAAACAAGACTGGACCAAATCCTACCCTCTTTGTTGGGAGGCCATGAGGATATGGCAGTGGGCGATGGCTACCAACCGCTTTCTTATAGCAACTCACATTCCTGGGAGTTCCAACATGATAGCAGACAGATTCAGCAGGTGCATTCTGCAGCCACATGAGTGGTCTCTGAATCCTCTTATAGTGGCGGAGATTTTCAACCACTAGGGTTTCCCTTGCTGCGACCTTTTTGCATCTCCAACCAACTACAAGTGCAGCAATTACTTTGCCCTGATTCTCCCTCGGGGACAGTCACCCAGGGATGCTCTAGTCCACAATTGGCCCTCTGGTCTGCTTTATGCCTTTCCCCTTCTTCCCCTCATTCTCTAGCTCTTGAAGAAAGCCCGCCAGTTGAAGAGCAAGATCATCCTCATTGTGCCATATTGGCCTTGGCAAATGTTGTTCCCCTTCTTATGGCCTCACCTGCTAGATCAACCATGGATTCTTGATCCAACTCTGGATTTGATCTCCCATCCACAGAACCTGATTCACCCCAACCTGAGTAGTCTGACGCTCACAGCTTGGCTTCTCCACTTCCAGTGATTGCCAGGCAGACTGATCTTTCTTTCCCAGTATGTGACATTCTTATTGCGTCTCATAAGTCTTCCACCAGAACTACTTATTTCAGCAAGTGGAAAAGGTTTACCATTTGGCTGAAGGAAAAAGAGAGAGACCCCTTTTCAGCACCAGTGCCGGTAGTACTGGAATACCTGTCCAGTTTATTCCAGTCCGGCCTATCTGCTTCTACCATTCGAGTTCATTTGGCCGCGATATCTAATTTTCACAGTGGTGTCCATGACTGTCTTCTCATGTCACGCAAATTATGCAAGACTTTTTTCTTAAAAGCATAAATCATTTGAAACCCCATTTTAGAGAACCTAGCCAGCGATGGGATCTGTCTTTAGTCCTGCAAGCGTTGACTATGGTTCCCTTTGAACCAGCTTTTTCATGCGACCTTTAAGTTTCTTTCTTGGAAAACTTTGTTCTTGGTTGCCATTACTTCTGCCAGACGTATCTCAACTTCAAGCTCTATGCATAAAACAGCCTTACTTAATCTTTCATAAAGCTAGTGTCATTGAGAACTAATCCCTCCTTCCTGCCAAAAGTGATCTCTGAAATGTCAGTTAACCAATCCTTTGAATTGCCAATTTTCTTTCCCAATCATTCAAACCGAGGAGAGTATTGCCTATATACCCTTGACATTCACAGGCAACTTCCTTTCTATCTGGACAGAACTAAGGCTTCTCACAAATCAGATCAGCTGTTCCTGGCCTGTTCTGGTCCTAGACTTGGATGTGCTGTTTCTAAGGTCACATTGGCGAAATGGCTGAAAGACTGTGTAACATTTATTTACAAAACTCACGAGATCCCTCAGACTACAGCCTTTAGGGCTCATTCCACTAGGTCGGTCGCAACTTCTGCTGCCTTTCATGCTAGAGCTTCTTTACCTGACATTTGTGCAGCTGCAGCATGGTCTATACCCCATACCTTCATCAGCCATTACAAATTGGATGTTCTTCGTGTTTCACTGTTGCAGTCATTACATTTGGGAAATCCTGCTGGCAGGTTGCCCTCAGTCGGACTGAATTCCAAAGATGTTCTTCATCTCACATTGCTGCAGTCCTTACTTATGGGTAGTCCGCTGTCCTCGGTCAGCCCGAATACCAAAGTATTAGGCTGACGTCGGTCATGGGCGCCTAGATCTGACATCAGAGCATCAGGGTATAAAGGCGCATGACCGACGTCATATCCTCAGTCTTTTTTGCCGCATGGTCCGATGCAGAAGCAGCGCTGCAAGTGCCGTTCGGCGTTCTGAAATTTTTCGTTTTCGGAGTTTCAGACCGATACCAAGTTGGGCTAAGTACCCCGTTGGGGAATATTTTTGTTTTTTCTTGCCTCAGTTACTTACCGGATGTCAGAAAAAGTGAATAATTGCATTTCTTGTGGGAAACAGATACCGCATAGGGATTGCCACTCGCTTTGTATTCCTTGTTTGGGACCGGAGCACGACGTAGTCGGGTGTCGGTTTTGTGCTAGGTTTGATAAGCGCACTATAAAACGGAGGTTAGATTGCGCTAGGTTAGTCTTTGGCAAGAGGTGTAATTATAATATGCCGTCGGATGTTCCGACGCCTGCTTCTACTAAGAAGCGCAAAGACAAATCTTTAAAGCCTAGGCAGGATGATTCGTCCGTTTCGGACGCCGGACCTTTAGAAGCTACAGCTGAACAGGTGGATCCGGCTGAAGTTTCTGTTGAGTCCCAGGGGGAAACTTTGATTTTACAGGATGTGGCCTCTCAGGAGGCAGGTCAGGCTGAAGGGGCCTCTCAGGTTACTATTCTCCCTTCTATGCCTAAGGTGGTTAGGCCTTCTGCTACTGTTTCTAAGGCTCCTTCTAAGGGCAGGTCTGTCTTGCCTTCCTCTGGTGTCAGTTCTGGTTCTTCAGGGTCTGTGCCTAAAAAGCACATGCTTAAAATGGCAGAGGATTTGATTACTTTAATTAGAGGTTCTATGCCCCCTCCTGATAAGAGGCCCAGGATGGAGCCAGAGTTGGAAAGTTTGGAGCAGGCCTCAGATGATTCAGAGTCTTCTGCTGAAGACATTCAAGATTTCCCTCCTTATTCTGATTCTGATGCAGAGGATTCCACTCCTTCTGCTTCTCCTCCAGAGGATTTTTCATTTTCAGAAACTCTGCATTCCATGAGGGAGCATTTTAAGTGGGAGGGGCAGGATTACTCTGATTCCCGGAAGAGACTTGGGGAGTTCTTGTTTTTACCACAGCATAGACCCTTAGCTATACCTCCGGTTTTGGATGTTGTTTCAGATGTTTTCTCGGAAGCTTCCCTTAATCCAGATTCTGTGCCCCCTGCCCCAGTTAAACCGGACAGGTATTACAGGGTGCCTGAGGCTCATAAATATCTGTATAAGAGTCCTAGAGCGGACCCAGAAACTATTAGTCAGGGGCCTAAGGGTGTTAGAGCCTCTGTTGTTAAGAATCCAGTTCCTCTGGATAAGGAAGCTAGAGCTTTGGATAGATGGGGTAAGAAGGTGTATACCTCTTCTACTTTAGCAATGAGAGCTTTGAACTGCCAGTTTCATATGTTGAAGTATCAGAATTTCCAGTTCCTCTGGATAAGGAAGCTAGAGCTTTGGATAGATGGGGTAAGAAGGTGTATACCTCTTCTACTTTAGCAATGAGAGCTTTGAACTGCCAGTTTCATATGTTGAAGTATCAGAATTTCCTCCTTTCTCAGCTAAGATCTAAAGTGGATGCTTTGGCAGAGGGCATAGAATGTAAAGAATTGCAGGATTTAGTGCATGTTTCTGAACAGGTGGGTAAGCACTCTTTGCAATGTGGTTTTGATGCTTTACAGGCTTCTTCTAGGGTGGCTGCCACTGGTTCGGTTATTTGTAGGCACGCCTGGCTTAAGGATCAGAATTTGTCTGAGCATGTTAAGTCTAGAATTCTGGATGCCCCTTTACAGTCTGAAGTTTTGTTTGGTCCTCCTGTGGAGTCAGTCTTAAAGAAAATGGAAGACAAGGCTAAGTCTATGCAGACTGTTAAAGATTTTTTGCAGGTACAACCTCCAAAGTTTAGTAGAAATTGGCCTACTAAGGGGTGGACGTACCATTCTTCTGATTCTCAGTCTAGGGGTAGATCTAGGCGTGGTAGGGGCAGAGCTCAGAGTACCTTCAGGCCGAGACAATGGAGTTCGCCTGCTCAATCTGCTGGTGAGGGCAGGGGCCAGTCCTTTCGTAAACAGGCCCAATGACCTGCATTTTCAGCTGCCAGATTCTTCTTGCCTGGCAGCTCCTTTGGGAGGAAAGTTGGCTCTTTTCAAGCAAAATTGGCATTTAGTCACCCAGGACAAATGGGTATTGGACATTATAAACCGAGGTTACAAGTTCTATTTCCATACCATGCCTCCTTTCAAAGGCATGCCAGACGTCCCTCCTCGGCAAAGGATAGAGGCTCACAGACAAATTTCTTTACTTCTTCAAATAGGAGCTATACAGCCAGTTCCTCTGTCAGAAATGGGCCTAAGTTTTTATTCTCGCCTGTTTCTAGTTCCAAAGAAAGGGAACACGTGGAGACCAATTTTGGATTTATCTATCCTCAACACTTACCTGGACATTCCAAAGTTCAAGATGCTGACTTTACAACAACTTTTACCTCTGTTGGGAAAAGATCACTGGATGGTTACTCTGGATCTCAAAGAGGCTTACCTTCATGTTCCTATCAGGCCCAGTTGCAGGAGGTACCTGCATTTTCGGGCTGGAAATTTACATTATCAGTTCTCTGCATTGCCCTTTGGCTTATCTACTACGCCCAGAGTGTTCACAAAGGTTCTGGCTCCAGTGATAGCTTTTTTCAGACTCAGAGGAATACAGATTTATCCTTATTTGGACGACTGCCTGATTATTGCACAAGAAAGGGACGAACTTCTTCATCATCTACAGTATGTGATGGCAGTGTTAAGATGCCTAGGGTATTCTGTGAACGAAACAAAGTCCAGTCTAGTACTCTCTCAGGACATGTGCTTTCTGGGTGTGAGACTGAATACAGCTTCCCAGATGGCCTTTTTGACCCCGGACAAACAAAGAAGCCTTTCTCTTTATTTCCATCAAATGTCTCTACAGTCCAGGCTGACTGCAAGGACAGTCCTTCAAGCCTTGGGGTTCATGGCATCTTGTATTCTGGTGCTTCCCAATGCCAAATTGCATATGAGGAAGCTTCAATGGTATCTCAAAATGTATGGACACAGCACTGCCAAGATCTAGACACTGTCATTCAGATAATACCTTGCATTCAGAAGGAGTTTTGTGGTGGGCTCAGGAATGTCACCTAAACAAGGGACTCTCTGTGACCCGGCCAGAGGCGAGTCAGATTCTAACGACAGATGCCTCGGACAAGGCTTGGGGAGCACACCTCAATGGAAAATGGGTGCAAAACACGTGGCCTGTCAAACTCCAGCATTTGCATATCAACTTGAAGGAAATGTTAGCAGTCCAGTTTGCATTGATGGCTTTCAAAGATTTACTTCACCCAGGGCAGGTGTTGATTCAAACAGACAACACTACTGTCATGTGGTACATCAACAAGCAGGGGGGAACCCATTCTTACCCTCTTTGCAGGCAAGCGATGATTCTGTGGGAAACTGCTCTTAATCTACACCTCAATCTTCAGGCAAGGTTTCTACCAGGAGCACAGAACTCCTTAGCAGATGTATTGAGCAGACAAATAGTGGATCCTCACGAATGGAAATTGGATCCTCTTGTATTTCAACAGTTGACAGTGTTATGGGGAACTCCAGACATAGATCTGTTCGCTTCTCCACTAAATTACCAGTTGCCAAATTTTTGCACAAAAATGTTTCATCACACAGCTTGGAAGGTGGACGCTCTATCATTCAGTTGGAACAATCTGCATGTATATGCCTTTCCACCTCTGCCTCTTCTTCCCAAGGTACTTTTGAAGGCCAGACAAGACAAGCCAACCATGATTTTGATAGCACCGGATTGGCCTCGACAACACTGGTACCCACTACTGAGGAGTTTAGTACGAGAACCTCCATGGCCTCTGCCTTTGATTCCGCACCTTTTGTCACAAGAGGACAGTCACTTCCTCAATGTCAAGATTCAGTCTCTGCATCTAACAGCCTGGCATATTCTGTTTTAGACTCTGGAGGGTCTCAGCTTCCACAACAAGTTTTGAATGTTATTTTGGAGGCCAGGAGGCCTAGTACCAGGAAAGTTTACGCTGATAAATGGAGGAGATTTTTTATTTGGAGCAAAGGAAAGGACTTTGATGTCTCCAAACCTGATTTAAGTGTTGCTCTTCAATATCTTACTGAGTTATTGGGCAAGGGTTTGTCTTTCTCCTCAATAAAGGTCCATGCTGCAGCCATTTCTGCTCACTATGATTGTGACCCTCCTTTATTCTCTCATCCTTGGTTTAAGCAATTTCTTATAGGGGCAAAGAATATAAGACCCCCACGTAGAGCTCCTACTCCTGCTTGGGATCTCAATTTTGTGTTGGAAAAACTTACTCTACAACCTTTTGAGCCTGCAGCTACTGCCGAGTTAAAGTATTTGTCATGGAAAACTGCTTTTTTGTTGGCCATTACCTCTGCAAGAAGGGTTTCTGAATTACAGGCCCTCATGGCAGTGGAGCCTTTCCTGATTTTTCATAAGGATAGGGTATCTTTGCGTACTAATCCTTCCTTTATGCCTAAAGTGATTTCTAGTGTGGCCTTAAATCAAACTATTCATTTGCCTACTTTTTATGCAAACCCCCAAAATAAAGGGGAGAAAATTTTGCATACTTTGGATATTCACAGGCAGTTGCGTTATTATTTGAGCAGAACCAAGGAGTTCAGACAGTCTCAGCAATTGTTTGTTTCTTTTGCTTTGGGTTCACAGGGTAAACCTGTTTCAAAACAAACTATTTCTAAATGGATTGGGTTTTGTATTTCTTTCTGTTGTTCCCATCATGGTAAGGAGATTCCTGCTGGAATCAGACCTCATTCCACTAGGGCTACTGCTACTTCTACGGCCTTTCTAAGGGGGTAGCTACAAAAGACATTTTGGAGGCAGCTACTTGGAGTTCAGTGCATACCTTTTCTAAACATTACCACCTTCCTCTTTATTCTAAGTCTAGGGCTGGATTTGCCACTGCAATTTTACAGGGCATTTTAGCGGCCCCTAATGCTTTATGATTTTTACCATCCTCCCTTTCCCGTTGCTTTGGGATTCTACCCATAAGTAAGGACTGCAGCAATGTGAGATGAAGAACATAGTACAGTTTTGTACCTACCATAAATGCTGCAGTCCAATTTACCCTCCCTCCATCCCCACTGTAGTTTGACTTGGTGCTATGCTTTAGGTGATGGTTGTTGTTGGGCATGTTTTTGGGAGGTATTCTGTTTTTGGCTGTGGCCTTTCTGGTTTGGCCTTCTGACATCTGGGGCAAGAAAAGACTGAGGATATGACGTCGGTCATGCGCCTTTATACCCTGACGCTCTGATGTCAGATCTAGGCGCCCATGACCGACGTCAGCCTAATACTTTGGTATTCGGGCCGACCGAGGACAGCGGACTACCCATAAGTAAGGACTGCAGCAATGTGGATCTTCGAACATCTACATTTATGGTAGGTACAAAACTGTACTTTTTGGGTCCTGCGTCAGCTGTCGTCGCCCATTCCCTCACGTCAGGGGTATAAAAGAAGCAGCCAATGCCATTTTCTTTAGTTTTTCTTGCCACGTGGTGCCCGAAGCAGAAGCAGTTCGCAAGTGCCGGTCGGCCGACTCCTGAGATTTTCGAGTTCGAATTTCAGATCCGAAGTCTTCTATAAAGCTAATTCATCAGCCATTACAAATTAGATTTGGTCTCCAGAGGAAGAGCATCCTTTGGTTCAGTGGTGCTCAGGAATGTCCTTCCGTTAGAGCCTCCCAGGAATAAAGGTAGCTCGGGACTCTGTCCCAGGCGTAAAGAATGAATGAGGATTAACAATATCAGATAAAGAAGTTGTGGCTTACCATAACGTTACATCTGTATTGTTGATCCTCGTTCAGTCATTACGACCCTCTCTTCTTCCCACTCCTGAGGCTTATAGTGGATCTCATCATCCATTTCCGTTAGGTTCTTTGACCAGAGGTAGTCTCTACTTCCTTTGACTTGCAAACTCAATCTGGGGTAACAGGGAGAGAGGAATTGAGGGTAAGAGTTTAGCTCAAGAGTTTGCTGCTGTCGCAAGCTTGGAAGATGGCTGGCTCGGTTCCGAAGTCGGAACTGATAACCCCAGGCGTAATGACTGAACGAGGATCGGCAATACAGATGGAACGCTATGGTAAGACATAACTTTTTTTTCCCCACTAAAGATACTATGGAGGGAACTTACTGCCCTGAGAATCAGTAGTCAGGGAAGAAAGCTAAGAAGCCTAGGCCAGAATCTTCCACTGTCCAGCCTCTGTCAGGTGTTTCTCCCGAGGTGAGTGAATGCCCGGAGGTTTGCCTGGCATTGTTTCTTCTGCCACGACCAGGTTGGAGGCTGGTGGAGATCCGGCTTTAAGCACGTCCGATGAGGCTTTGTAGGCTTATGTTTTGGACATTCAGGGGGAATCCCGGATGACTGTTTCAGAGTGGTCTAGGGGTATTTCTCAGATTTTGGTCAGAGGTCCCTGCTGCTATTATTATTGAATGCCATCCTGGGTCAGAGCCTTCTGAGTTTTATAAGGCAGATGTCCCACTAAAGAAAAAACAGAATAACTTAACATGTTTCTCCTACCCCCAAGGATTCACAGAGCGAGAGGCAGGCCTTCACTCAGTTTATTTAATGCTTTGATGGCATTGAAACCTCCTTAAGGTGTTTCTATTGCAGCTCTCCCTTGGTCCTCTACTCTGCTTTAACTAAATTGGCTAGAACACACTCACTGTCTCTTTTTCTACAATTAACTACAGCTCACAAGTTCATCTATCACCCAAAAACCTGTCCTTCCCTCTCCACCATACCGACCATGTATCATCCTAACCAACACCTCGGGTCAGAAAACAAAATGTTACTGTCCATCGAGAAACTCAAGTTATCGGCCGGCCAAATGTATTCCTATACTGTCTCCAAGGCATGGAACAGTCTTCCCCCTGTGCTCAGGATGATCTATAATCCTGCCCTCTTTAAAAAAATAAATCACTCAAACTGTATCTATCCTCTCATTGGTTATGCTCCTGTACCCAAATAAAACAACCCAGCATCTGACTTAACTTTCCTGTGCTTCATCTTTAATTTTTCTATTACTGTCATTTCCTTTCTCTTCTCTCTGCCTACCTTGCTTCACCTTTATTTTTTCTATTACTTTAATTCCCTATTTCTTCTCTCTGCCTACCTACTACTTGTTGGCTCATTAGCTTTACTACTTTCCCTCTTTAGCCCTCTGTTCTTACACTGAATGTAACTTTCCTCTGCGATGATCCTTGGCGATGCATTTTACACTGTGGTAGTATGTACACCCGTTAAGTCTATTTTACCATGATTGTAATTCTGCTTGTTATTCTTGTGTATTAATATTTTACATGCATCAATTGTATGAAATTATTGTGGAGCTTTTCTCCCCGTGCTGCCACTGAAAATGGGTTCATCTAGGCACAGTGGACTTTCCCGTTTAACAAATGCAATAAATTAAGATGCCTTTGAGGAGGAGTTGGATTCTGATGAGGAATCCCTTTCTTACTCTTCCCAGATTCCTACTTTGGACCGTCGGTCAGAGGAAAAGGAATCTACCAGTCCTGATACTCCATTTGAAGCTATTTCTTTTGGGGACACAATCTTCAGGATGATGGAGTTTTTTTAAATGGAATTGTGCTCGGGACTGTGAGATTCCTAAGAGGCACTGGGTTTGTGCAGATGGAAGCTGCAAAACTTTCTGCTATTCCTCTTGTCTTGGCTGCTTTGTTGGATGCTTTTTCCAATGCATGTAAAGCTCCTTGTTCACTGCCTACTGCTCCCAAAAAATAGGGTGCCTGAGGACAAAGTTTTTGTAGAAGTGTCCTGCTGCTGACCCCTCAATGGTGACTGCAGCCTCTGACGAGCCCTGAAATTGCTTCCTTCGCCCAAATTACTGCCTTCTGATAGACAGTAGAGCTATGGAAAGGCTAGGTAGGGTTTACACCTTGGCTACCTTAGCTTTTTAGGATTTAGTAAGGTTTACACCTGTGCTACCTTGGCTTTTAGGGTTATCAGACCCATGTGTCCAGGTATGTGCTCATAGGAGGTTACTAGGCAGTTAGCCCTAAGGCCTGTACAAGCCAAGCCATGTTATACCCTTGTTCCCTTGCAGACCAAGATACATAGTCTGTTTGCGCGTGAATCTGAGATCAGCACTGGCTGCCCCTGTTTTAAGAGGGACGTAGGTGAAACTCCCAGTGTAAATTTATTTTCCCATCCAGATTTGTAGGTTGCGTTTAAATAGGGTCGTTGAGCTCTGTTTTACATAAATTGGGAATTTGTTCTTAACCTCAGAGACATATCTGTCTCTCCAGCATGTCCAATTAATGTCGCAGGCTAGGTTATGATCCTTAGAGCGAGTAAATCTTGTCCCATTGGAGTTACAGATGTACCGCAGCTTTATCAAAGCAGGTTCTGAGACTGCTCTGTAGGTCAGGCACAAGTCCGATACCGAGTAAGATATAAGGCCTTCAGTCTGTCCGTGTAGGTCATGTTTTGTAAGTCCTTATTTTTCTTGGTGAGAAACGTCTGAGGTCTCTCCAGATGCTGCAGATGTCTGGTGAGGTACATACAGAAGGGGAGCATTGTACAATAGTATTGGTCTATTAAGAGAAGAGTACAGGGAAGTTATAACCTCAGCTTTGGATGCGATACCCTTGCTTATGAGGTGTTCAGTGAAGGCCTTCCTTACTCCTGTCGACACGTGATGATCACAATTAAGGCTGCTATCAACTTGTGTTCCTAAATTTCTGACCACTGGATTTGAACTTGGGGGGTATTAATGTAATTAGCAGAGGTATCTCTTTTGCTGAAGGGGATGAAGCATTTTTTTCCTTTTAGTTTGTCCATGGCTTTGACACCAATCATTTGTTTGTATAATCCCCATTTCTTTAGTATGTTGACATCTTTGGGGGATTCGATGATTGCACCCAGTTTGCAGTCATCAGCAAACTTGGTAAGCCACAGGTCATCTATTTTCTCCTGGACTTCTGAAAAATGGATACCAAACAGTAGGGAGGCCTGACATGGATCCTTGTGGAGCACCAGTGGTAACAGGTCTGCTAGTAGAGGTGGCACCCCCAATTTTGACTATATGTTCTCTGTTTTTGAGCCAGTTAGCAACCCAACTATTGACGTAAGGGTTAATCCTCAGCTGAGTTTCTCAATGATGCCTGGGTGAGATTGTGTCTAGAGATCTTGGTTAGGTTGAGGGAGGCAGTGTGAACTGTGTTTTGTCTTCATCCAGGGCCTTGGTGACATTCTTGAAGTCCACCAAGTTTAGTAGGAAAATCTGCCATTAACAAAACTAAATTGGGTTGGGCGAAGGATATAGGTGACTTTCAAACTCTTTGTTTGCTGAGGTCCATGATGATTCTGTCCATGGCCTTGCTGATTAGGCTTATGGGTCTGTAGTTCCTGGAGTTAGTTGAGGGGTTCCCCCTTTGTGCAAGGGGATTGCGGTTGCTGATGTTCTTTGTTTCACTGTTGCAGTCCTCACATTTGGGTTATCCCTGCCAGGGTAGCCCTCAGCTGGCCCGAATACCAGAGTCTTAGTATTTCTGCATCGGTTGCTGTCGCTTTAGGACTGACGTCAGGTCTTCAGTAGTATAAAGTAAGGCAGCCAATGCCATTACATCAGACTTCCTTACCATGAAGTCTGAAGCAGAAGCAGTTCGCATGAGTGCCGGTTGGCCACTACCGGAGTTTCGTCTACCGATTTTTAAAGCTGAAGTCTTCTAAAGCTAAGTACCCCGTTGGGGATCCTTTTTTCTTGCACTAACCGATGTCAGAAAAAGTTAACAATTGTCTCGCATGTGGAAAGCAGATACCACACAGGGACTTTCATTCTTACTGTGTCACTTGTTTAAGCCCAGACCACGACATCCCCCACTGTTGCTTCTAGGCTTTGTTCAATGCCAGAACTGTCCATCAGCGGGCCCTTATTGTAGCTAGACATTTTCGCTTACAGTCCTCTAACTCCGATATGGCTTCTGCAAGTCATCCGACAGTCGATCTTCCAAAAAAATGTAAAGGTAGACCGCACAGGTCCAAACCTACCAACGACTCTTCCGTTAAGCTAGTCATCAGTTCTCCAGTCCTCAGTGAGGTGCTTTCGCAGCCCCTGATGCCAGCTTCTGTGGATTTGCAGGCCGCTACTGAGATCCTTTCGGAGTGCAGTATGCCGCAAAACTCTTCGACTAAGGATCCTGCAGTCCTCTCTTCCTTGGATGGATCCGGAGCTGCTGACCAGGCACCGGCTTCTAAGGAAGTCCTTCGCAGTACAGATTCCCAACACAAACTGACATCTTTTTTCACGACTACCCTTTTTTTCAAAAACGACAGTTTCTTGGGCCCAAGGTACGAACCACACCCAAGAAATTGATGACCCAATCTCAGGCACCTGCTTCCTTGCCTCAGTCTCAAATGCTTAAAATGGAGGATGACCTTATGCTGATCAGGGGGAGCCAAGCTACCCCCTCCAAAAGGAAAAGAGATCTGTCCCCTGTAGTTTTGCTGAACAAGAGTCAGATGAGACTGATGCATCTGAATGAAGACATGCAACCCCTCTCTACTTACGAGGATTTTGATGCAGAGGATTCCATCCCTTCTGTCTCTCCCCCAGAGGATTTTTCCTGTTGGGAAACCCTTCATAACTTAAGGGAGCATTTCCAGTGAGAGAGTCAGGACTACCCTCAGTCTAAAAAGAGACTCTGGGAATTCTTAGATCTTCCACAGCACAGACCATTGGCCATTCCCCCCAGTCCTGGATGTTGTGGAGGATGTTTTCCTGGAATCCAGCTAGACTCCTGACACCCTCCCTGCTGCACACAGAAAACCAGACTGGTACTGTAGAGTCCCTGACTCTCTCAAATTTTTTTTTTTTTAAAAATCCTACTGCTGACCCTGAGATAATTTCTCAAGGGCCTAAAGGGATTAAAGCAACCTCAAAGAATCCCACCCCGTCAGATAGGGATTCCAGAGCACTAGACAGATGGGGTAAAAAAGTATACACCTCAGCTACTGTTGATGTCAGAGCACTAAATTGCCAGATGTTCTTTGTGTTTCACTGTTGCAGTCATTACATTTGGGTAATCTGCTGGCAGGTTGCCCTCAGTCTGCTTGATTAACAAAGTCTTGGGTCCTGCGTCGGTTGCTGTCCCTTTTTCATGACGTCAGGTCGTCAGGGGTATAAAACATGCAGCCAACGCTATTACATCAGTCTTTCTTGCCACGCGGTGCCCGAAGCAGAAGCAGTTCGCAAGTGCCGGTTATCAGACTCCTGAAATTTTCATTTTCGAGTTTCAGAACCGAAGTCTTCAACTAAAAGCCAAGTACCCCGTTGGGGAAACTTTTTCTTGCTCCTTACCGATGTCAGTAAAAGTTAATAATTGTATTACTTGTGGAAGCAAATTACCTCATAAGGATTTTCATTTGTACTGTATTCCTTGCCTAGGCCCTGAACACGACATACTTTGCTGTCAGTTTTGTGCTTTATTTAATGAGCACAATATCCGTTGGTACATTTTTGCTTCTAAATATTTTGGTTCTCAGTTTAATTATCCAGAAATGACATCTGTGCCATCTGACTACCAGAATACTGAAAAAAAAAAACGCAAAGAAAAAGACAGAGAGGCCGTTTAGGTCCAAAACTGCCAACGACACTTCTAAGCCAGTTGCCAGTTCGCCGGTACTCAGGTGCTTTCACAGCCCCTGATGCCCGCTACTTCTGATTCGCAGGCCTCTACTGAGACCCATTTGGAGTCTGTTATGCCGCGAGATGCTTCACCTATGGAACCCGTGGATGTCTCCACCTTGAATGGGTCCGGAGCCGCTGTGCAGGCACCGGCTTCTGAGGGTGTATTCAGGCCTACAGATTTGCATATTAAACAGACTCCACCTTCTATACTAAGGCCTAAATCTCGATCTATGCCTAAAAAAAAGACGCCCAGGCCACATGTTCAGGCCCCTATGCCTAGAAAAAACAAATGATCAAAATGGCTGAAGATTTAATTACTCTAATCAGGGGTAGTGAACCCCCCCCTTCTAAGAGGTGTAGGGCTGAACTTGACTATGAATCTTCTGAACAGGACTCTGTTTCTTCTGACTCTACTAATGACCTGGATTTGTCCATACCTACTTATGAGAGGACTCTGATGCAGAGGAATCCATTCCCTCTGCTTCTTCCCCTGAGGATTTTTCTTTTGGGGAAACTTTACATACCTTAAGTGAGCATTTCCACTGGGAAAGTCAGGATTTTTCTGAATCCAAAAAGAGGCTTAGGGATTTCCTTCTTCCTCAGCATAGGCCTTTGGCTATACCTCCTGTACTAGACATTGCTGTGTTTTCGAAATCCACTATGGCCCCTGATTCCCTGCCTCTGACCCGTAGTAAACCAGACATGTACTACAGGGTTCCTGAGTCCCACAAATTCCTTTTCAAAAATCCTGTTGCGGACCCTGAAACCATTTCTCAGAGGGCCAAGGGCATTAAGGCTTCTTATGTTAAAAATCCTACCCCTTCTGATAGACTCCAGGGCGCTGGATAGATGGGGTAAAAAGGTTTATACTTCTGCAACCTTGGCAATCAGGGCTTTAAACTGTCAATTCCATATGCTAAAATATCAACAGCATATCATGGGACAGCTTAAACAGAAAATGATGTTGCTTTCTGACTGTGGCGAAAATAAAGATTTACAGGATTTATTGCATTCAGCTTAACAAGTTGGAAAACGTACTTTGCAATGTGGTTTTGATTCTTTAGAGGCCTTTTGCAGGGCTGCTGTTACTGGGTCTGTGTTTAGAAGGCATGCTTGGCTTAAGGAGCAATCTCTGCCTGATCATGTTAAAGCAAAACTGTTGGATGCTCCTTTGCAGCAGGACAGTCTGTTTGGCAATAAGGCTGAAGAACTAAAAAAGATGGAAGATGAGGCTAAATCTATGCAAACTGTGAAAGATTTCTTACAAGTACAACCTCCAAGATTTAGTAGGCATTGGCCTACTAAGAACTGGTCCTTTCCAGCTCCTTCCAGAGCCACTCAAGCCAAACCCTGGTACTCCAAAAGCACCAGGTTTCAGTCCCATGGGACTTTCAGAGCTAAGCAATGGGGTGCTTCCACTTCCAAATCTAGAAATAACAAGACACCACCTTATGGTAAACCAGTCTCAATGACTTTCCTTTAAGATTGCCATGCACTTACCTCTCAGCCGCCCCTTTGGGGGGAAAACTGGCTCTTCATGCAAAAAACTGGCAACTTATAACCCAGGACAAATGGGTTTTGAATATAGTTCTCAGGGATACAGATTTCATTTCCACACGTTACCAACTCCAAACAGGTGGCCAGACTTGCCCCCAAATCAGTGGGCAGAGGCTCAGAAACAAGTACTTTCCCTCCTAAACATGGGGGCAATTCAACTAGTAACAGAAGAGGAAAAGGGACAAGGTTTCTATTCCAGACTTTTCCTGGTACCCAGAAAAGACAAATCCTGGCATCCAATTCTGAACCTGTCTACTCTAAACACCTTTCTGGACATTCCAAAATTCAAAATGCTGACTCTTCACCTACTTCCTATGCCAGGCAAAGATGCCTGGTTGGCAACTCTAGATTTAAGAGGCTTACCTGCATATCCCAATCAGGGAATCTTGCAGAAGATATCTACGCTTCAAAGCAGGCTGCTTGCATTATGCGTTCTCTTCTCTGCCCTTCGGCTTGTCTACTGCGCCCAGAGTATGCACAACGTGCCTGGCTCCAGTAATTGCATTTTGCAGGCAAAGAAATATTCAAATATATCCATACCCGGACGATTGTCTAATTCAGGCAGAAAACCAGACCATTCTTCTAAAACATCTGGCGTTTGTAAAAAGGGTTCTAACTTGTCTAGGGTATACCATAAACAAAAAATAAATCACAGCTGGTACCCTCTCAAAAAATTACATTCATAGGTTCATACTAGGCTATCTGCCCTAATAAGCCTAGCCAGAGTTGTGTGGCTTTCACCACCCCTTAGGTTGAAGAATGCTATACCCATTAGTTTGCTGTGCCTCTGTCCAGCAGTGATACAGAGATGATCCCCGGGGTAAACGTACGATCTCCCATCCACTGGTCAAGATTCCTCTTGAACAGAGCCAGCGAGGTGCTCTGTCTCACATGGACCGGGATTCTGTTCCACAGCATAGGGAGTCTCTGGGTGATGAATCTGTCCCTCCAGCACGTCCTATTTATATCCGTGTTGAGGTTTAAGTCTCTTGCTCTCGTGGCTCTGGTGGATTTGGATTTTTTGAGGTGGAGCATGTCCATTAATTCTGGGTTGGACATGGCCTTGTATGTCAGGCACAGTTCACCTCTGAGCAGACGGTATGCGACTGAATAGAGCTGGAGTTTCTTCAGTCGGGCAGCATATGGCATATTTTTGAGCCCCTTTATCCTTTTGGTGAGGAACTTTTGGGGTCTTTCCAATTGCTGCAGGTGTCTGGTAAGATACATTCCGAATGGGGCATTGTACTCAATCATTGGTCTGATAAGTGAAGAGTACAGGGGAACAATGACCTCCCTTGATCTGGATGTGAATCCCTTCATAATCAGGTGGGCAATGTAGAAGGTCCTCCTAACCACTTTGGCAATGTGAGTGTCAAAAGAAAGGTTACTGTCAACTTGGGTCCCCAGGTCCCTGATGACCTCTTCTGTGCTTAATGGATTGCCACTTATGTGGTAACTTGGGGTTACCTTGTTTTTACCAAAGGATATGACTGTACATTTTTTGGCGTTTAGCTTAAGGCCATGGCTCTGGCACCAGTTATCCGTTTCTATGAGACCTCTCTGAAGGATATCTGTGTCTGATGGATTTTCAACTATGGCGCCCAGTTTGCAGTTATCTGCAAACTTTGTCAGCCACAATCCTCCTATGTTTGCCTGCACTTCTGAAAAGTAGATGCCGAACAAGAGGGGTCCCAGGACTGAGCCCTGTGGGACACAGCTTGTGACCGGCTTGGAGTCTGACATGGCACCAGCAACTCTAACCCTGTGGGTTCTGTCCTTGAGCCAGTTTGCAACCCATCTTGTGACATATGGGTTTACATTTAAGCTGATGAGCTTTTCTATGATACCAGACTGGGGTATTGTGTCGAAAGCTTTTGCAAGGTCAAGGTAGGCTGTGTGAACTGCCTTACCCTCATCAATGGCCTTGGTGACTGTTTCAAAAAAGTCGACCAAGTTCAAGAGGCATGATCTGCCCTTGACAAAGCCGAATTGGGTAGGATCCAATGTCTGTAGGTCCCCTATGTCTTTATGAGTTCCATTATGATCCTCTCCATAGCTTTGCAGACCAGGCTCGTTAAGCTTATGGGACGGTAATTACCAGGGTCCGTAAAAGCACCGCCTTTGTGGAGTGGGACCACAGTGGCCGTACGCCACTCTTTGGGTACGTATCCTGTGGTAAGGCTAAGATTAAACAGCAGCCTTATGTGTGGGTTTAGTTCCTCATTGAGTAAGTGTAGCACACAGCTGGGGACACCATCCGGTCCCATTAATGCTGTGTTTGTAGCTTTAGAGAGAGCAGCTCTCACCTGGGCCTTTGAGATGATTGGGAGGCTACACTCTGCTGGGATAGATATTTCTCCTTTTGGAATTTTCACTGAACCTGTCTGCCAGTATGTTTGCAATGTCTGTGGGTTCAGTGATTTTTGTATCATTTTGGACTATTTCTGAGCATATCTGGGAGTTTCCACCCAGTTTTCTAACATAGCTAAAGAAGGCTTTATGATTGTCTTTTGAGTCCTTGGTGATTTTTCTCTCAAAGTTGGCCTTGGATGATTTTATGAGTGATCGTAGTTTTTTTACTAGTATTGATCAGAGATGTCTTCCCTTTTAGGGATTTTGCTCTCTCTTGTAGTAGCTTTCTCCTCTTGTAAAGTTTGTTTATGGCTGGGGTCCACCAGATCGGGCGTTTGCCTTTGGTGGAAAGGGTCTTGATTTTATTTGGGATTGCTTGATCCATGCAATCCTGGAGGTGCTCGTAGAAAGCATTTGTAAGGGATTCGGCAGCGTGGGTTGTGGTTTCCAATGGCTCAGCGGCCTTGAAGGGATACCACACCAGTCTTAAGAAGTGTGAAGTTGGCTTTTGAGAAGTTCTTCACTGTGGTCTTTTTCGTTGGGGGTGGGGGCAGGATGTGGATCTCCAGTGAGATTAGTTTATGGTCTGATCTCACCAATGAGGGATATACTTCCGGTGTGGAGCATTTTGTCCCCATGTTTGTGATCAGGTCTAGTATATTTTCACCTCTTGTGGGAATGGTGACAAGTTGTTCCATAGCATTTGAGTTTGAACTCCAGGAACCTTTGGGCTAGGGTATTGGGGCTTGAGTAATGTTCCCAGTCTATGTTTGGGTAGTTGAAGTCACCCAACATGATGGTGTTTGGAGAGACATTTATACCTGGGTGCAAGCTTGAATACAACTGCCCAGATGGCTTTCCTTACGCCAGTAAAGTAAATTCATTTGGTGATTTACTTCATACAGGTGGCCACAAAAACCTTGCTATCTGCAAGACAAATACTGCAAGTCTTGGGGTTCATGGCCTCCTGCATTCTTCTAATTCCATATGCAAGACTGCATATGAGGAAACTTCAGATGTTCTTCATCTCACATTGCTGCAGTCCTTACATATGGGTAGTCCGCTGTCCTCGGTCGGCCCGAATACCAAAGTATAAGGCTGACGTCGGTCAAGGCGCTTAGAACTGACATCAGAACGTCAGGGTACAAAAGCGCATGACCTACGTCATATCCTCAGTCTTTTTTGCCGCATGGTCCGATGCAGAAGCAGCGTTGCAAGTGCCGTTCGGCGTTCTGAAATTTTTCGAGTTCGGAGTTTCAGACCGAATCAAAGTTGGCTAAGTACCCCGTTGGGGAATATTTTGGTTTTTTTCTTGCCTCAGTGTTTTACCGGATGTCAGAAAAAGTGAATAACTGTATTTCTTGTGGGAAACAGATACCGCATAGGGATTATCATTCTTTGTGTATTCCTTGTTTGGGGCCTGAGCACGACGTTGTTGGGTGTCGCTTTTGTGCTAGATTCAATAAGCGCACTATTAAGCTAAGGTTAGATTGTGCTAGGCTGGTCTTTGGGAAGCGGTGCAACTATAATATGCCGTCGGATTCTCCGGCGCCCGCTTCTTCGAAGAAGCGCAAAGACAAAGCGGTTAAACCCAGGCAAGAAGAGTCGTCCGTTCCGGACGTCGGTTCTTTAGAGGCGTCAGTGGAACCAGTGGTTCCGATGGAGGCTTCTCTGGAGTCCCAGGGGGAGACTTTAATATTGCAGGATGTGGCCTCTCAGGAGGCAGGTCAGGCTGAAGGGGCTTCACAGGTCACTGTACTCCCCTCCCTTCCTAGGGTGGTTAGGCCCTCTCCTTCTGTTTCCAAGGCTTCTCCCAGAGGCAGGCCGGGTTTAGCTTCTGTTGGGGTCTCTCCTAGTGCAGCAGGATCTGTGCCCAAGAAGCACATGCTTAAAATGGCAGAAGATTTAATTACTCTGATTAGAGGTTCTTTGCCCCCTCCTGATAAGAGGCCTAGGGTGGAGCCAGAGTTGGGGAGTTTTGAGCAGGCTTCTGATGTTTCTGAGTCTTCAGCTGAAGACTTGCAGGAGTACTCTCCTTATTCTGATTCTGATGCAGATGAATTCGACTCCTTCTGCTTCTCCTCCAGAGGTTTTTTCTTTTTCAGAGACTCTTCATTCCATGAGGGAACATTTTAAGTGGGAAGGTCAGGACTTCTCTGATTCCAGGAAAAGGCTTAGGGAATTTTTGCTTTTACCCCAGCATAGGCCCTTGGCTATACCTCCTGTTCTGGATGTTGTGGAAGATGTGTTTGCAGAGGCTTCACTTAATCCTGATTCTCTGCCTCCTGCTCCTGTTAAACCGGATAGGTATTACAGGGTGCCTGAGGCTCATAAATATCTTTATAAGAGTCCTAGGGCGGACCCAGAATCTGTTTGTCAGGGACCTAAGGGTGTCAAGGCATCTGTTGTAAAAAAAAAAAAAACGGTTCCTCCAGATAAAGGCCAGAGCTTTGGATAGATGGGGAAAGAAAGTCTATACATCTTCTACACTAGCTATGAGGGCTTTGAATTGCCAGTTTCATATGTTGAAATATCAAAACTATCTTCTTTCTCAATTGAAGTCTAAGGTGGATGCTCTGGCGGAAGGCATTGAGTGTAAAGAATTACAAGATTTGGTGCATGTTTCAGAGCAGGTGGGTAAGCATTCTTTACAATGTGGTTTTGATGCTGTACAGGCCTCGTCTAGAGTGGCTGCCACTGGTTCAGTTCTTCGCAGGCACGCATGGCTGAGGGATCAGAATTTATCTGACCATGTTAAGACAAGGATTTTGGATGCTCCTTTACAGTCTGATGTGTTGTCTGGTTCACCTGTGGAGTCAGTCTTGAAGAAAATGGAGGACAAGGCTAAGTCCATGCAGGCTGTTAAAGATTTTTTGCAAGTACAGCCTCCAAAGTTTAGTAGGAATTGGCCTGCTAAGGGGTGGACGTATCCTTCTTATGATTCTTAGTCTAGGGGTAGATCTAGACGTGGTAGGGGCAGAGCTCAGAGTTCTTTCAGACCTAGAACAGGGAGTTCTCCTGCACAATCTTCGGGTGAGGGCGGGGCCAGTCCTTTCGTAAACAGGCCCAATGACCTACCTTTTCAGCTGCCAGATCCTTCTTGCCTGGCAGCTCCTTTGGGGGGAAGGTTGGCACTCTTCAAGGAAAATTGGAATTTGATTACCCAAGACAAATGGGTATTGGATATCATACACCGAGGTTACAAGTTTTATTTCCATACCTTGCCTCCTTTCAAAGGCATACCGGACGTTCCTCCTCAGCAAAGACTAGAGGCTCACAAACAAATTTCTCTGCTACTTCAAATAAAGGCCATACAACCGGTCCCTTTGCCAGAAGTGGGCCTAGGATTTTATTCTCGCCTGTTCCTAGTACCAAAGAACGGAAACACGTGGAGACCAATCTTGGATTTATCTCTCCTCAACACATATCTGGACATTCCCAAGTTCAAAATGTTGACGTTACAACAGCTTTTACCTCTGCTGGGCAAAGATCACTGGATGGTGACTCTGGATCTCAAGGAGGCTTACCTTCATGTTCCTATCAGGCTCAGTTGCAGAAAGTATCTGCGTTTTTGGACTGGGACTTCTCATTATCAGTTCTCTGCATTGCCCTTTGGCTTATCTACTGCGCCCAGAGTGTTCACGAAGGTTCTGGCTCCAGTGATAGCTTTCTTCAGGCTAAGAGGAATACAGATCTATCCTTATTTGGACGATTGCCTGATTCTGGCCCAAGGAAAGGACGACCTTCTTCATCATTTACAGTATGTGATAGCAGTGCTAAGATGCCTGGGGTATTCTGTGAACGAAATAAAGTCCAGTCTAGTACCCTCTCAAGACATGTGCTTTCTGGGTGTGAGACTGAATACAGCATCCCAGATGGCCTTTTTGACCCCGGACAAACAAAAGAATCTTTCTCTTTACTTCCATCAATTGTCTCATCAGTCCAGGCTGACTGCAGGGACAGTCCTTCAAGCCTTGGGGTTCATGGCATCTTGTATTCTGGTACTTCCCAATGCCAAACTGCATATGAGGAAGCTACAATGGTATCTCAAAATGTATGGACACAGCACTGCCAGCATATGGACACTGTCATTCAGATAATACCTTGCATTCAAAAGGAATTTTTGTGGTGGGCTCAGGAATGTCACCTAAACAAGGGACTCTCTGTGACCCGGCCAGAGGCGAGTCAGATTCTAACGACAGATGCCTCAGACAAAGCTTGGGGAGCTCATCTAAATGGAAAGTGGGTACAAGACAAGTGGCCTGCCAGACTTCAACATCTACATATCAACATGAAGGAGATGTTAGCAGTCCAATTTGCATTAATGGCTTTCAAGGATTTACTTCTTCCAGGGCAGGTGTTGGTTCTAACAGACAACACAACTGTCATGTGGTACATCAACAAGCAAGGAGGAACGCATTCTTATCCTCTATGCAGACAAGCAATGATTTTGTGGGAGACTGTTCTCAGTTTACAGCTAAATCTTCAGGCAAGGTTTCTGCCGGGAGCACAGAACTCCTTAGCAGATGTGTTGAGCAGACAAATTATGGATCCCCACGAGTGGAAATTGGATCCTCATGTATTTCAGAAATTGACAGTGTTATGGGGAACTCCAGACATAGATCTGTTCGCTTCTCCACTAAACTACCAGCTGCCAAAGTTTTGCACAAAGGGGTTTCATCCCACAGCTTGGAAAGTGGATGCTCTCTCATTCTATTGGAGCAATCTTCATGTGTATGCCTTTCCACCTCTGCCTCTCCTCCCAACGGTACTCCTGAAGGTCAGACAGGAAAAGCCAAAGATGATTTTAACAGCTCCAGATTGGCCTCGACAGCACTGGTACCCATTACTGAGAAGTCTGGTACGGGAGCCTCCATGGCCTTTGCCTTCGATTCCACACCTGCTGTCTCAGGAGAACAGTCATTTACTCAATGTCAAACTTCACTCTCTACATCTAACAGCCTGGCATATTCTGTTTTAAACCCTGGAGGGTCTCAGCTTCCACAGCAAGTTTTGAATGTTATTTTGGAGGCCAGAAGGCCTAGTACAAGGAAAGTGTACGCAGATAAATGGAGGAGGTTTTTATTTTGGAGTACAGCAAAGGAATTTGATGTTTCTAAGCCTAATTTAAGTGTGGCTCTTCAATATCTTACTGAGTTACTGGACAAAGGTTTGTCCTTCTCCTCTATTAAGGTTCATGCTGCAGCAATTTCTGCTCACTATGACTGTGACCCACCATTGTTTTCTCATCCTTTGTTTAAGCAATTCCTTAGAGGGGCAAATAATACAAGACCCCCACGTAGAGCTCCTACTCCTGCTTGGGATCTCAATTTTGTGTTGGAGAAACTCACTCTACAACCTTTTGAGCCTGCAGCTACTGCCGAGTTGAAATATTTATCATGGAAGACTGCTTTTTGTTGGCCATTACCTCTAGAAGGGTTTCTGAATTACAGGCCCTTATGGCGGTTGAGCCTTTCTTAATTTTCCATAAGGATAGGGTATCTTTGCGTACTAATCCTTCCTTTATGCCTAAAGTGGTTTCTAGTGTGGCTTTAAACCAGACTATTCATTTGCCTACTTTTATGCAAACCCCAAAATAAAGGGAAAAGATTTTGCACACTTTGGATATACACAGGCAGTTGCGATATTATTTGAGCAGAACTAAAGGGTTCAGGAAGTCTCAGCAGTTATTTGTTTCATTTGCTTTGAGTTCTCAGGGCAAGCCTGTTTCAAAACAAACTATTTCTAAGTGGATTGGGTTTTGTATTGCTTTCTGTTATTCCCATCATGGTAAGGAGATTCCAGCTGGGATTAGGCCTCATTCCACTAGGGCTACTGCCACTTCTACAGCTTTTTTAAGGGGGGTGGCAACTAAAGATATTTTGGAGGCAGCTACTTGGAGTTCAGTGCATACTTTTTCTAAGCATTACCACCTTCCTCTTTACTCTAAATCTAGGGCTGGTTTTGCCACTGCAATTTTACAGGGCATTTTGGCAGCTCCTAATGCTTTATAGTTTTACCATCCTCCCTTACCTCTGCTTTGGGATTCTACCCATATGTAAGGACTGCAGCAATGTGAGATGAAGAACATAGTACAGTTTTGTACCTACCATAAATGTAGATGTTCGAAGATCTACATTGCTGCAGTCCAATTTACCCTCCCTCCTTCCCCTCTGTAGTTAGAGGCGGTTGTGTGGTTTGGGTTGTGACTACTGTAAATATTGTAAATATTGTAAATAGGAGTAGTGCAGGGGTGGTTGGTTGGTTTTTTTTTTTTTGCTGTCTTTTGGTTTGGGCCTTTCTTTTTAGGGCCTTCTGACATCTGGGGCAAGAAAAGACTGAGGATATGACGTAGGTCATGCGCTTTTGTACCCTGACGTTCTGATGTCAGTTCTAAGCGCCTTGACCGACGTCAGCCTTATACTTTGGTATTCGGGTCGACCGAGGACAGCGGACTACCCATATGTAAGGACTGCAGCAATGTAGATCTTCGAACATCTACATTTATGGTAGGTACAAAACTGTACTTTATACTTATGGAGTCAGCATTGTCACAGCCTGGAAACCATGATTCCTGTCATACCTTGCCTGTGCCTAGAGTTCCTATGGTGGTCAGAGGCCTGCCACCAAAACAAGGGACTGCCATTCACACCACCCCCTGCCGCCCAAACCCTAACTACCGACGCATCAGACTATGGGGGGCTCATCTGGCAGGGAAGTGCATTTGGGGCCAATGGAGCCCAAATCAGATGCACCTTCATATCAATCAAAAAAATGCTAGCTGTACAGGACAGCCTTCAAGGACTACTTTCATCAGGGACAACTAACGGTAAAGACTGACAACACTACGTTTATGGGGTACATAAACAAGCAGGGGGTACACATTCCTACCCCCTCTGCAGACTAGCCATGGCATTGTGGAACATGGCCTTGACCTACCAAGTGCAACTACAAGCTCAATTCCTGCCAGGAAAGCTGAATATTCTGGCAGATGAACTAAGCAGAAATCTCATGAACCCACACGGATGGAAATTAGAACCACGGATTTTCAACATGTTGACATGCAAATGCGGGAACACAGACCTAGATCTTTTTGCCTCACCCTAGAACTACCAGTTGGACAAATTTTACGCAAGAATTCCTCACAAATTAGCCTGGAAAGTGGATGCTTTTACGCAAGAATTCCTCACAAAATAGCCTGGAAAGTGGATGCTCTGTCCTTCAGCTGGAAAAACCTATCGGTCTATGCCTTTCCCCCTCTGCTCTCCAAAGTTCTACTAAAAGTCAAACGGGACAAACCAAAAATGATTTTGATTGCTCCAGACTGGCCTTGCCAACACTGGTACCCACTCCTGCACAGTGTCACAAATTTCTCCATGACACCTGCCTCAGACACCTTCCTTACTGTCTCAGCAGGAGAACCAAATTCTGCACCCACGGCTCCAAACATTGAATCTTGCAGCTTGGCTTATTTAAATTCCCCATTAGCATCCCTCAGCAAACCTGTGAATGGATGTCATTTTGGGGGCGAGAAAACCTAGCACTAGAAAATCTTATGCTGACAAATGGAAAAGATTCTGTGCCTGGAATCAATCTCAAGGGATGAGCACAGCAGCGCCCAATTTACCTCAGATTTTGCAATACTTAACTGAGATGCTTCACAAGGGCCCGTCTTTTTCCTCCATAAAAATCCATGCCTCAGCCATTTCAGCTCATTACAACACAGAACCCCCCCCCCTTTTTCATCCTCTGCTAAAGCAGTATCTCAGAGGGGCCAAAAACTTGAGACCACCCAGGAGAGCTCCAACCCCTGCCTGGGACCTTAACTTTGTATTGGAGAAACTCACTCTCCCTCCTTTCAAGCCAGCTGCTACTGCAGACTTGACATTTCTTTCCTGGAAAACAGCCTTCCTTTTAGCAGTCACTTCAGCTAGAAGGGTATCTGAATTACAGGCCCTTATGGCAGTGGAGCTTTTCATCATCCTTCATGCGAACAGGGTGTCACTCAGGACCAGTCCATCCTTCATGCCCAATATGGTATCCAGTGTGGCTCTTAATCAGTCCATTCATTTGCCAACTTTCTTTCCCAATCCACAGAACAAGGGGGAGCGGATTCTGCATTCATTGGATGTTCACAGACAACTTAGATTCTACTTGGACAGGACTGAATCTCGAAGAAAATCTGAACTGCTAGTAGCATTTGCTGCAGGGGCAGAGGGGAAGGCTATTTCAAAACAATTTCTAAATGGATAAGCCATTGTATCATTTCTGCTATAAGCACCATGGAAAACCTATCCCCCAGGGGTCAGATCTCATTCCACCAGGGCTGCATCTACTTCTACAGCCTTTCTCGGAGATGTTCCTACCAGGGATATTCTAGAAGCTGCTACCTGGAGTTCAGTTCATACTTTCACCAAGCATTATCACTTACCAGTTTTCTCTAAATCCAGAGCTGGCTTTGCCACTGCTGTTTTGCAGGGCCTTATAGCTGGTCCTAATGTATAAATCCATCCTCCCAACCATAGCTTTGGGAATCTACCCAAATGTAATGACTGCAACTGTGAAACACGAACATACAGTTGTGTACACTTACCATAAATGTGGATGTTCGAGTGTATTCACTGTTGCAGTCCTGGTTATCCTCCCTCTAGCCCCCTGTTTTTCTCTTACTATGCCCCTACTTTTTTTACTATGCTTAAAAGCCTTTTTGGTGTATTTGCCTTTGTTTGGAGGTATATTTTTTCTGTTTTCAATTACTTATATATATTTTACTCCCCATTTGGGGGGCACCTGATATCTTGGGCAAGAAAAACTGATGTAATGGCGTTGGCTGCATGTTTTATACCCCTGACTACCTGACGTCATGGAAGAAGGGACAGCAACCGACGCAGGACCTAAGACTTTGTTAATCAGGCTGACTGAGGGCAACCTGCCAGCAGATTACCCAAATGTAATGACTGCAACAGTGAACATCTACATTTATGGTAAGTGCACACACCTGTACTTTCCATATGCAAAAATTTCAGCAATATACCCTGGAACTACTCAAACAAAAAGTCTTCCTTTCCTGCTTGTGCAAAATCTGAAGAGTTATAAGAATTAATGCATTCTGCAAGTAAAGTAAGTAAACGCACCTTGCACTGTGGTTTTTATGCCCTAGAAGCTTGTTACAGGGCAACAGTCACCGGATCTGTCATTGGAAGGCATGCATGGCTTGAGGAACAGCCCTTGCCAGGCCATGTTAAATCTAATTAGTTGGATGCCCCCTTGTGCAAGGACTTGTTTGGCACTAAGGCAGAAAAGGTCTTAAAGATGGAAGGAAAAGCAAACTCTATGTAGACTGTTAAGGATTCCTTACAGGTCCAGCCACCCAGATTCAGCAGGCATCGTCACACCAAGCACTGGTCCTTTCCTGCCTCCACTAAGCTAGGCCAGCCCAGACCCTGGGGAACCAGACCCCCCAGACAGCCACTGGGAATGCAGAGATCTAAGCAGTGGACTACCTCCACTTCAAAACCAGGGAGTTTTAAGCCACCCCCTTATGGTAAGAACTCGCAATGACTCACCTCCCCCACCTACTCCCTTTGCCCACCTTCACTTACCCCTAGGAGGAAAACTCTCCATGTGAAATTGTTCGATCTCGCCGTTTGTTCTTACACACGGGTACGGAGCCGATCCTCTGCTCAGTCGGCCGCATCACAAGCTCTGCATCTAAGAGAAGCTTGAGGCACAGTCTACATCCCATGATCCTCCGCTGCTATCCCTTAGATGTTCATCGTGCATACAGCTGCAGTCATAACAGATGGGTTCTTCTGCCGTCAGGCGGGTCCTCGGTCGGCCGAATTCCAAAGTCTAGGTCCGGCGTCGGTTGTCGCTTCTTAACTGACGTCAGTGCGGGTATAAAAGAACCAGCCGACGCCATCTTCTTCAGTCTTTCTTGCCGCACGGTGCCCGAAGCAGAAGCAGTTCGCAAGTGCCGGTCGGCCAGCTCCTGAAATTCGAAAATTTTGCAACTGAAGTCTTCTTGAAAGCTAAGTACCCCATTGGGGAAACTTTTCTTGCCTCAGACCGATGTCAGACAAAGTTAATAATTGTATTTCATGTGGGAAGCAAATACCGCATAAGGATTTTCATTCCCTCTGCTTTCCTTGCTTAGGCCCAGACCACGACGTCTCGGTCTGTCGTTTTTTTGCTACTTTAAACAAACGCACCATTAAGCGTCGGGCAGAGTTCGCCCAGCACTATTTTGGCAAAAGATTTAACTACATTATGTCGTCGGATACTCCGACTCCAGTTTTGTCTAAAAAACGCAAAGATAAGGACCGACACACGAGGTCTGCAGCCTCTACCGACACCACGCCAAAGCCGACTACAGGTTGTCTGGTTCTCAGCGAGGCGCCTACGCAGCCCCTGCCTACCGACGACACTTCATTGGCGGTGTCTACTGTGCCCGAGGTCGCAAGCCACTCTTGGTGGTGAAACTCAAAATGTAGACAGGTCTGCCTCCTCTCAAGGTGTCTTCAGACCTTCATCTTCTTTTTCCATCAAGGCTTTCACGAAGTCTAAAGCAGCCATGCATTCTAAGAGACCAGCTACACAGGGCCCTTCTCCAGGTCCCATGCCTAAAAAACAGATGCTTAAAATGACTGAGGATTTAATTACTCTTATCAGGGGTTCTCAACCCCCCCCCCCCCCGGGGCAAAAGACCAGAGTGAAGGAAGAATCCCGCTCCTTAGACCAGGCCTCCATTATTTCAGAGCACTCTGATGAACAGGAACATTCTTACTCCCCTTTTGAAGATTCTGATGCAGAGGAGTCCATTCCCTCTGTACCCCCAGAGGATTACTCATTTGGGGAAACCTTGCATACCTTGAGGGAACACTTCCACTGGGAAGGCCAAGAGTACTCAGACTCCAAGAAAAGGCTTAGGGATTTTCTCTTGCTACCTCAGCACAGGCCTCTGGCTATACCTCCTGTCTTAGACATACTAGATGATGTGTATTCGGAGGCCTGCCTTAACCCAGACTCTCTACCTCCAGCCCCAGTCAAGCCTGACAGGTACTACCAGGTTCATGACTCGCACCAATTTTTATACAAAAGCCATGCGACTGACCCTGAAACTATATCACAGGGCCCCAAAGGGATTAAGGCCTCCACTGCTAAAAATCCATTACCTTCCGAGAGAGATTCCAGATCTTTAGAAAGGTGGGGAAAAAAAGGTATACACCTTGGCCACCTTAACTATGAGGGCATTAAACTGCCAGTTCCATATGTTAAAGTACCAACAGTTTCTGTTATCACAGTTGAGAAGCAAAATGTCACAACCTGAACAACCAGACTTGAAGGAGTTGCAGGATTTGATGCATAGTGCAGAACAAGTGGGTAAACATAGCTTGCAATGTGGTTTTGATGCCCTAGAGGCTTCATGTAGAGCTGCTGTTACAGGATCAGTCATACGTAGACATGCCTGGCTCAAGGAGCAAACCTTGCCAGATCATGTCAAAGCTAAATTACTAGATGCCCCTCTACAAAAGGATGTATTATTTGGTGTTAAAGCTGAGGAGGTATTAAAGAAAATGGAGGAAAAGGCTAAATCAATGCGAACAGTGAAAGATTTTCTACAGGTACAACCTCCACGTTTCAGTAGAAATTGGCCTTCCAAAAATTGGTCCTTTCCAGCCTCGGACAGACCCCAAAGAGGTAGATACAGGTGCCCGAGGGGTAGAGGGCAATCTCAAGGATCGTTTAGAGGCAGACAGTGGCACGCTCCTACACAAGGAGGTGGTGAGGATAGTTCGCAGCCATTCAGAAAGCAAACCCAATGACTTTCCCCTTTGCATGCCAAGCAAGGCTCAAATGGCAGCACCCTTAGGCGGAAAACTGGCATTATTTTCGAAAAATTGGCATATTGTCACAAAAGACAAATGGATCCTGGACATTATAAACAGAGGCTACAGATTCCATTTTCACACCCTTCCAAAAATGAGAGGCATGCCAAACCTGCCACACAAAGGGCAGAGGCACAAAGACAAATTTCAGATCTCATGGACATGAAAGCTATTCAAGAGGTACCTACTCAAGAACAAGGTCAAGGTTTTTATTCCAGACTATTCCTGGTACCAAGGAAGGGAAAAGATTGGAGACCTATTTTGGACCTATCCATCCTAAACACATTCTTACTCGTACCAAAATTCAAGATGCTCACATTACAGCAGCTTCTTCCCATGCTGGGCAAGGAGTCTTTGCTGGTAACAGTGGACCTCAAGGAGGCATACCTGCATGTCCCAATCAGACAAAATTGCAGAAGGTACCTCAGATTTCTTGCAGGTTCAACCAATCAGACAAAATTGCAGAAGATACCTCAGATTTCTTGCAGGTTCAACCCATTATCAATTCTCTGCATTGCCCTTTGGCTTACCTACTGCGCCCAGAGTATTCACGAAATGCCTGGCATCTGTAATTGCCTACTGCAGACTTCAAGGGATATAAATATACCCATACTTGGACGATTGCCTGATCCAAGCGGACAGCAAGCACATACTTCTGAAACATCTGGCTTTTGTAATAATGTTGTTGAATTCTCTGGGATACACAGTCAACAAAAAGAATTCAAGGCTAATACCCTCTCAGAAAATAATTTTCCTGGGTGCCAATTTGGACACAAACACCCAGATGGCCTACTTCACGCCAGAGAAACAGGGGCAACCAACTCAATACTTCAGAAAACTAGCAAATTTCACCGGGCTGACTGCAAAGAAAATCCTGCAGGCTCTGGGATTCATGGCATCTTGCATACTACTAATCCCATGTGCAAAGCTGCATATGAGGAAACTTCAATGGTACCTGAAAAACCTATGGTCTCAACACAGCCACAGTTTGGAAACAATAATACCACTAATTCCATGCCTTCAAAAGGAGTTTGTGGTGGGCTCAAGCATGCCAAACAAACACAGGTCTCCCATTCTGCAGGCCTCAAGCAAATCAAGTCATCACAACAGACGCCTCGGACTACGCCTGGGGGGCGCACATGACAGATCGGTGCATTCAGGGCAAATGGTCCGAAAAAGAAAAGCACCTTCACATCAATCAAAAGGAAATGCTAGCAGTGATAAATGCTATTATAGCTTTCAAAGACCTTCTACATCCAGGTCAACTATTGATAAGGACAGACAATACCACAGTAATGTGGTACATAAACAAACAGGGAGGAACCCATTCATATCCCCTATGCAGGCTGGCCATGTCACTTTGGAACATGGCTCTGGAATTACAAATCGAACTTCAAGCACAGTACTTGCCAGGCAAAGAAAACACGCTGGCAGACAACCTAAGCAGAAATATGACAAATCCACACGAATGGAAGTTGCATCCTCAAGTTTTTACAGAGATAATTCAAGCATGGGGAAGGCCAGACATAGATATCTCTGCCTCCCACAAAAATCACCAATTGACAAAATTCTGCTCAAGGACT